>NW_028280998.1:80000-177500 GCF_059751285.1 Brachycentrus maculatus | reverse complement strand
TATTAAGTTGAAAATGTGTCTCTTTTGCTGGGATATAGTGCATTTCTGAACATTCCGAAAACATGCACAACTGTAAATTGACGATTTTTTATTTATGACGTTCTTGAAAGGAATGAGCGGTATGTCACAAATCTCATGACGCTACATGTTGGAGTTCACGGCAGCATCTATGTTTGGTTTTATAAAGCTTAAAATTTAGAATCTTTTATTGCGAATTACTCAAAGTATTTCGATGTACCTATGTAAGAGTATTTAACTGCACCGAATTATTTAACATACCAGGAGGTGCTTGAAAACATGATCACATATAGGGCAAAGGTCCTGTAAGTACCTAGACTGCCGTTATCTTCTTCATCTATGTTGAAATGTTAAAATGTAAATATAACTTCCAAACGGAAAAACCCAGATCTGTGAACAAATATTTAAATACACCAAAAAATATTGTTAAATAATGAATGAAAAAATCGAATTAAGTAATGACTTTATTTAAGGAATTATTGTGTAACACAAAATGCTTTTTTCATTCGATCTTCCATGTCTCCATGCATTTCGCATTCCCAGATTTAAGAACAAAGATTTAAAAACACCTTAAATAATCGAATGCAAAAAACCGTACTGACGTGAAAATCAAGTACTGACTTATTTTAATGAATAATTATATAAAACGGTATTTTAATTCGATCACTCATGTCTCCATGTGAAATTGATAGACTACCATTTATAATTAAAAAAAAAAACAGGTTATCCACAGCCTTTAAAAATTTGGCCACCCCTGCCTTAAATCACGTCCAATATGCGTCACATTATACTTTCAGAGAACAGATTTATTTTGAAAGAAAATATTGACGTGACGGTGAAAGGCAGAACGATGTCCAGAAGGAGTTAAGTAAACAAAAACAGTGGAACCGATCAATCATAAAGTGGAGCTGGGGTAGTTTGGTTCCATGACACGCCATATAGACATACACATTCTCAAGTGGAACTGAACAAAGACGCCTGAATAAGATATCATATTTAATATTACCATTATAATTCAGCATACGATAAAAAAAGCATTTACTAGGTAGTATAGATAGCTTTAAATATACTTCTATTGTCCGCCTCCGTACCGTAATGGTCAGCACGCTCGGTTACCGTTCTGGAGGTCCCGGATCGATTCCCAGGGGGGTCAATTAAATATAGGTCATTTTTTTACTCGAATGTTTATTCCATATTACCCTGCACTGGTACCTGAAGCAGAGGGCTGATCACCTTTCCTTCATGTGTTAACGATCAATATAACACTGCGTTTGTATGACGCAGTGCCCTATGCACCATTGGGGTGCGGATAAGGGTGAATGAAAAAAAAAAAGAAAATAATCTCTACAAAGATGAAGAAGAATATAGAAGTCAAAGTATTTTATTTGATTTATTTACAAGGCTAACATATAACCTGAAGAAGAATATGGAGGTCTAGACATTTAAAAGGGTTAAGAACTGCCATAGGCTGGCTGAGTGATCACTTTATACATTCTACCCATGATTGACAACCACACTACCTACTAAAAAAATCGTGAATCTCATAACGCTTTACTTGTGGATTTACTGAAACCATTTATGGTTGGTTTTTAGAAAGCTTTAATTTATTAGAGAATCTTTTATTTTTAGAAGCATGTAAGATCCTGGTTAGATTATTTTACATACGGGGAGAAGCATGATCACACTCACAACAAGATGTGACCACTCCAAGTATTGTGGCTATATAAATTATTCAAAATTATTATTTACATGTCGTTACAGAACCATTAGCGCATGTAACACTGAATAAATTGGATGTGTAACCAAGTCAATGTACCGGATTACGGTCCGATCACCTCACGCTTGGATAATAAACAACGAGTTATCACCCAGTTTAAAATCAGTTCCAGTGATTGCCGCCCGGTTTACATCAATTCCTGTGTTTGGGCGGTAAAACGGTAAATTTCCCAACCCGAATGCAACCCGTATGTAATAAATTAATTTGTAGACATGTGATGTAGACATCCATGTTATTCTCTGCCGACAAACTGTTGTTGCAAATTGAAGATATGGAGTAAAATCATGGGACCATTCTACAAAAATATCTGCAATATGTCTGTAAAAAATGTTAGTTTAAGTTTTACTTGGTAAATGCTACCATTTCTTTAAATCTTTAAATTTAAAAAAAACTTAAATTAAACTTTGTTTTAAAATCACTATAAATATTATATTATAACTTTATTATAAAGTCTACCGGTTTCGAAGCAAACCGCTTCTTGATCAAGACTGATTAATACTTCGAAACCGGTAGACATTATAATCAAATACTTATAGTGATTTTAAAACAAAGTTACATTATAATTATAAAATGGAAAAATCAGAAAGTTGGTGCCTCAAATATATATTTTTTTAAATATATAAAGTCATTTGATTCCTGGTTCCAACTTTAATTTATGGAAGAAAAGCATAGATTTGGAAAAAAAGATGAATTGATGCATACATGTATGAGATGTATGAATGTTGATGAAGATTGTGGCCAAAGATAGATTGGTGTGGCATTCTATTCTCTCTGCCTATCCCTGCGAGGAAGTGCGTGATGGTTATTTGAGTACATTTTAAAATATATATGATATATGTTAATATAACTATGATGGTATTTTTGGGCATTACATACTCGTAGTTTGGTAAAAGAAGATTAATGAAGTAAGAAATTTACAACATTTTGAGTGTGTCCAAATACTTATTCACAAATCTAGATTATCTCAAATTATAGGAGTTGTTTTTCATATAATTTTTTAACATCTCATCAAAGATGAAGAAGAATATGGAAATATTTCATCTCGCCAATAGATGTCTCTAGTGAAGTTCTAGTTTCAAAAACAATGTTTCGTAATTGGTTCATATATTTATATAGAACTCCCAAGAATTTGAGTAGTGTGGATGTCAATAATGGGTGAATGTTACACGTGTGTTAAGTGATCACTTAAACCAGCCTATGACGGTCGTCAGCCCCGTAATTGCCCAGACTTCCATATTCTTCTTCATCTTTGATGAGATGTCAAAAAATAATAAGGATGAAAGTAATATTTTGGATTAATCTCAGTATCTTGATCTTTTTAATGGCCATCTTTTAATAATTTATAAACTGATTCAAATAAAATGGCACTTGAATAAGTATTTGTTGAATGGGGTGCGTGTTCCCCATACAACTGGGATAGAAGTGCGCTGGCCTCTTCCGTTATTTCCCATAAACAAAAACTTGGGCCATAAAAATCCTACGATTTGGTAGTAACTCTTTCCAATGGCCGTTTTTACTACAATCCTTACATTCTCAGGCCCGTTCTAGATCATATACCGACCAAATAAAAAGAAAATAAAAAGTTTGCCTACTTCCGCTGTCTGTTTTAGCTAACTAAAACATATATTATGTATTTTTATAAATATTTTTTTTAAAACGTTGGTTATATTAATATATCACCGCTCACTGAAATTTTGTGGGTTTTGAGACGTACCAATCTCTTCGTCGGGACAATCACTATAACAGCATGCAAACAATACTACACGTCACTACCATAGCACTATTTAGTGCTATGTAAATAGCATTATGGTAGTGACGTGTACTATTGTTTTCATGCTGTTGTAATAATTATCCTAACGAAGAAACGGGTGCCTCTCAAAACTTCTCGGTGAGTGGTTATATACTAATATTACTAACATTTTTGCAAACTACAAAGAAAATCCTTTAAATATTAAAAATATTGAGAATTATATATTTTGTATTTTAAAAGCATTTTTAACTTTATGGTAATACAACACTCTCCTTATCATTCCTCGTTCTCTTTGTGTAATACCACTTTTAAAAACACCATTTCATGACTACCGGTTTTGGGATAGTCATTTCATCAAACTACACTTGACCTGATGATGTGTGATGTTTGGTAATGTCTGTTGATCTGTGTAATATTTAAAACGTTCAAGAGAAATATTGAGGATGTCAATTTGACCATTTGATTATTTCATTAAAAGTTATTATATTATAAACAAAGTTATACTTATATACATGATAGTTTTTTTAGATTATTTTTAAATGAAAACCTTTACTTTAAATTTTTGTTTTTTAATATTTTATTTTGTTATTTTTCGTAAATATTCTGTTTGTTTTCCAATAAATAAATAAATAAATTTAATTAAATCATTGGCAGGTTTAATATTGGGTGATCACTTTATACACGTGTCATATTCACCATTCTACACATAATTGACAACCATAAATATATAATTCATTCGTAGAAATAACACAATAGGATGGGTGAATTATTTTTTATATGTTTATATAAGTTCCGAAAATTTGAGTAGTATGGTATTCAATCATGGGTAGAATAATGGTGAATATTACACGTGTATCAAGATTACAATGATTAAAGAAAACACTTCGTTTTTTACCACTTGAGTTTTATTATAGACTACATGTTTCAGAAGTTAAACTTCCATCATTCAGGTCTGTATAATAACTAAAATATAAAATATAAAAATGTTCTATAAATAAGGAGAGGGGAAAGTAAGGGGAAGGGGTTAGTCAAGGAACGGAGTTTAAAAACAAAGGAAAAATGGAAAAAAATGGCGAAGAATTTTGAAACAATATATTATTTAATAAATTATTATTAGAATTCAGTTTTTTTTTGTATTTCTAAATTTTCAAGGTAATTCATAATTTGGCCTTTATATGGAACAAGGTGTAATAATTTTAATTTATGAGAGTGAAATGAGTGATTAGTGTCTATTATATGATTTGCGAATTCCATTATTATTATACAGACCTGAATGATGGAAGTTTAACTTCTGAAACATGTAGTCTATAATAAAACTCAAGTGGTAAAAAACGAAGTGTTTTCTTTAATCATTGTAACATGTCTTACCACAAAGTTAATGCCGAAACAATAAATAATGTATCAAGATTTATAAATTACATAAAACAAGCTTATAACGTATCGCAATCCCTGTGAATACCCATATTTTCATCATCTTTTTTCATCTACGAGTGTGTAGAGATTTCAAAATGTAAAAATAACCCATGTTGGTGGAGAAATCCAGATGTGTCAATTTAAAACCCACTCAAAATGTTTATCCCCAAAGTTAATGCCAAATCAATAACTAAACAAAGCGATCATTCAATCTGCGGAATTTAATTTCGACAGACGTTGTCGACAACTTCACAAATAACGATTTTCCTGTTTCCAATTTATATCCACGAGACAAGTTTGTGTATTTATATTTCACGCGACAAATTAGTTGATACGACAATTTCTATTCCCTGCCATTGTACGTAGGAACACAATACAACAACTTTCCGGTAATTGTCTCGCTTTAAATTGGAATATAATTGGAAGATTTATGAGTAAAATTTCCACCGATGAGACCTTCGCTGAAATACAAGCTGTTGCAAGTTAGAGGCCTAACGAGGAGGCTCCTGAAGTTTAAAAGGTTCTTACCCTCACACCAAATATCAATTTAAATGCTTCGGATGTATTAAAACGTTTTTAATACTAATCAAGTGATCCAATTTTATTCAATCTAAAACAAATAATACAATATATAACCTAAATAACTAATAATCACACTGGCTATCTGGAGGAGTAGGCAAAACGAATAGAACGCCATACCATTCTGTCGTTGTAAACATTTTTTGAATATTCTGCGTTTATTTATGAATCTCTTCATACATACGGGGTTTATCAAAATTTGGTGACGAATTTAAAAAAACTTGTATTTATTTAGATTGACAGTGACAGGTATATTGAAAGCTTTTAAATGTAAATTCACAGTAAAATCGGGATATAATTTTATATTGTTTCGCATTTTCAATAAATTTCGCAACTTAGTTCAACAATATTTTTTTTGCAAGAGCAGATCTATCAGGAAGCCTAGATGCTTCTGTGTCAGATCTGGGCATGCGATGTGGCAGCTTTTAATCCTTATACATACCCGCCGATTATTCCAACTCCTTACCTGACCATGCCCAAGTATTTGACTCACTTGATTATGCCAAGTTTTCAGCGGTTTTCTTCAGCTCCTATATCAACTAAATTCGTTTCATAAATTCGTTTTACCGATCTTTCTTCACTCATCGTTCCACATGTCCAAACCATCTCAACACACTTTCAGGGAAAATAAATATTTGGAAAAATTCGACAGACGTGAACTGGAAAAACCAATAACAATTTTTTATTAAATCTTAATAAATTTAAAATAATTATTTTTATTAATAATAAAAACTAAAAACACTTGTGTATGACCACGATGATAATAACTTTTGTATTAAAAATTGAATTCAAAAGTTAATATCAACCGGTCACAAACAACATTTTGAGTGAGTCCAAATACTTGTTCACAAAATCTGGATTATCTCCAATTACAGGAGTTATTTTCATATTATTTTTTGACATCTCATCAAAGATGAAGAAGAATATGGAAGTCTGGGCATTTACGGGGCTGTCGTCAGCCTATGTAATTAGCTGGTGTAGCTGGTGATCACTTTAACCAGCTTATGACGGTCGTATAAAAAGTATTAGATGGGTCGAAGAAATTTGATATATATTCCTTAACTGAGAATATTCGTTATATAGAGAATATTTATATATATATATTCCTTAATAGAGTATATATAGGTACTTCCTTTCATAAATTGAATTTTTCAGCGCTCATGAAACCCATGGGCGCTGAAAAACCCGAAAAAATCTTAAGATAATTTGATCTATAGTCGTATAAATTTTATTTTATTTTTTTGTAAAATTCCTTTAAAATGTGGCAGTTGACAGGGGTATATGCAGGAGAAATATCGCCGCGGAAAGGAACGGAATAAGGAGACACATAGCTGACTTAAACGGACTCGTTTCTGAGCGACACAATTTCTCAAGCTTTACAATTTCTGCAGCAGATGTATCATGTAATATATATAATTGTGTATATATAAAAAGTGCCATTTATTATATCACGTAGCGTAGGAATTTATTTTTCTCTGACGACTGTCCCCACAAAAGGCTAGATATTTTTATGGAAGATGCAAGCGGACACCGCAATATATTTCTCAGCGCATTTAGAATGTCACCAAAGTAAATTGACATTTAATGAATACGAATGCACATACACATTCACTCACTCCTTTTAACAACGTCATATATCAAAAATAATTAATTTTCAGTTTTGCATGTTTTCTGAATGCCCAAAAAATGTACTTTATCCCAGAAAAGTGGCATATTTTTAATTTAATATATACCTGCTACAGGGCGGAAAGTGTTATTTTTGCATTTTGAAGAAAAGTATTGTTTTAAATATGCTAAATATTTTTCAAATGCATAAAAAACATTCAAGTTTATTCTAAAAAGATCAATAAGCACAAAGTTCAATAAGTGGCTTGATATTTATTTTTAATACATTGTATTATATTTTTAAACTTTAAAAATGATCTCCTGAAAAATGAAGTTTTTTTATATTTGACGTTGTTAAAAGGAGTGAGCGATATGTCACATATACTTATTTATATACAAAGTAGAATGTACTCTTCAAATGTATCACGAAATTGGTTTTTATGTGTTCTTTAACGATAAAATACATCTTAGTAGCCTCAAAAAATCCGTGTTTGATTCAACATTTAATACATAAATTAAAATGGAGTTCTACGAATTAGACGCCCCTTTAAATATTTTTTTTTTATTAAAGAATAATAACAATAAATAAATAAAAAATTGAATAGTTAAAATAATTCAAATAAATGATCAAATAAAATAGAATGCATTTTTATGGTCAACCTGGACGGTAAAATAAGTTATTTTGTTTTTAAAAACTTTCCAATTTTTATACCGATCCCCGCAGAGGAAGACAGAGAGCATAGAACGCCACACCAATCTGTCTTTGCAAAAATAAAAACGCCTCTTCCACAGTCATGCTCTTTTCATACATACCCGCTGATTATTCCGACAATCAATTAATGCAATATGAATGTTCAATAAAGGGCAGAATGGTGAACGCTTCACAAATGTATGAGGTGTTTGCTTAAACCACCCAAATGCCAGGTCGTAAGCCCCGAGATGCTCAGATTTTTCATCTTCTTTCATAAAAAAGGTGAAGAATGATAAATGTTTCGTATCAAGTTGAGACACCTTTAAAAAGTATTCTTGTCAGCACTAAAATTTGTTTAATTTTTTGACATCTCAACATAGATGGAGAAGAGTATGGAAGTTTGGGCATTTACAGGCTTGCGAACATCATAGGCTAGTGTTTAAGTGATAATTTTACACACGCGTAACATTTACCAATTCTACCCAAGATTGACAACCACACTTCTCAAATTCTTTGAAGTTCTATATATATGGTTCAATTTCGAAACATTGTCCTTGAATTACTAGAATTTCACTAGAGACATCTATTGGTGAAATGAAAGAAGCTTTTATTTAGCAAAAAGTAAAATGAAAAATAACTCCTATGATTGTAAATAATCCAGATATTCATATATTCAAAAGTATTTGGGATATTTTAACACACTCGAAATGCTGAAATTAAGTAAATAGTTCATTTTTATTTAATTTTTTCAAAAATGAAGGAAAAAAATTATTAAGCTATTTTAAAAGAGTCAGAATCTCAGTGTTTTATAAAATTAACGATAAAATATTAAAATCTCATGAAGCAATGAATAAATATTTTAGAGCCATATTATTCTTGCACTGAAACTCTGAAAACTGAAGTTGAACTCTGAAAAAGTGTTCAACTTTTAACTGGAAAGTTCTAGGTGCAAGTTTAATGATATCTCGGGGATGGGGGTGCCACAGTGCAACGCGGTAATGAAATATTTATTGAAACCTTCGTCGCCGCAGATTACTCCCCTTGGCCTGAGTTAACTTGCCACTACTTAGGAGAAAGTATGCTAGAAGTTTGTTGGACTTCCAACGATTCACGTATGACCAATTAAAGTTCAATTATCCTTCCATTTTGTTATTTAAAAATGCATACAAGCTACACATACCATGATTGAGAGCTGGATAAAGTGAGAGTTGATAAAAGTTGTGATAAACAGTACCAATATTAAAACTATCCTAATTATTCATCGTTCACTTTGTGTAGTACCACTTTTATATTTTTTAGTAAACGATGAATGATAAGGAGAGTGTTATATTACCATACCACAAAGTTATCGCTGCTTTTTATATACAAAATATAGTACAAATATTAACTAACTAACTTACTAACTAACCATCACGCCGCTTTCTCGTAGAGGTAGACAAAGAGGATTGAACGCCACATTAATCTGTCTTTGCAAACAAACTTCGCTTTGTGGAATAACATCATAATTCAGTTTTAATTTAAAAATAAAATAATAAAATTGTGTACGACCACTTTTAAATTCATAAATTTATACACATGCTTTTGAGATGTTTTCAAAAACCAGTTGTCTTTACATTTATGAACTAAAAAGGTGTTGTAAACAAGTGTTTTATATTTATTATTATTTAATAAAATGTACTTATAAAATAAACATTATGGGTTTAATATATCTGTATTCCGTGATGGATCCAAATGGACCAAAAAAATGATTTTTTTAAGCCTCAACTTTTATTTCGTCCACGAGTGATTTTGGCTCTATCAAACAAAAAACAGTGTTAATGTACGTTTATTTTATAATGTTTTAATATGTGCCATAAAATACATCCTCATAAAATAATTGTTTTAAATTTTATTTAATATATTTTTAAAATTTTGATTTGAAAGAATGATATCATGGTGGGTTATTAATAACCTTGTATATTTTTGTACAACAATAGCCCAAATATCCATTAGCCGGGGATTGCAAATGGTGTCTTGCACAAGAACGCTTTAAGCCTAAAAGGAAATGCTTTTTGAATACGACTCCGCCATTAGAGCACTGACAGCCTACATTTCAACATGCCGGGCGGATTAAATTAATGTTCATTTCTTGCAGGCTGTCGGTCCTAGTGAGCAGCTACTTCATCCGACCAACCGACCTGTCAAAACCGTCTCAACCCAAGCCTCAAAATCCAGATGAGCGTTTAATAAAACTGTTTCAGATTTTTTAAGCGAAACATCTCAGGCGGTCATTCGATAATTGTTCATTAGATAAGAATTGAGAGTTAGATTTCAAGGACGCGTCATGTTTATTAAGCTCATTTCGTTATATGAAGGAGAAGAAAGACGTAACCTAGAGGCGAGTAAGAAAGCTATATATTACGATTTGACGGGAGTTGGGCACAGGAGAGTGCTGTATATACAATGATACAAAGCGATAGAATAAGATAAAGTTGTGCATACGCATTTCAGATGCTATATATGAACAATTAAGGTACCAAGCATTTTGTAAGAAATACTTATTGTTATGTTATTTCGTTACCTTAAAGATATCGAATCATGAATACATATGTTTCTCTAATTTTAGTATCATAAACAATATTAATGGTAGTACCTACTGATGTTCGATTGGTAGTACTGATATTAATCAGTACGGCCAATCGAAGCACAAATCAATGACTGTGATATTAAATGAATATATTTTTATTAAAAAAATTGTATTATATTATTAGATTAAAACCAATATTTTAAGCTTTTCCACTTTATTTTTATTTGACCAGCGACCGGGTTTCGTCGTTGCCAACATCGTCAGACTGATGGGAGGCTTAACAAATTGTTATGTTATATATAAAACAAGGCAGGAGTCGATAACCATGATTTGATATAATTTTATTGTTTTAATCTAATAATATATTAAAAATGCAATTCCATCACGAAGTGTCAGTGGATAATATAAATCTATTAAAAAATTTGGATTATTTAATTTATTTTGAGATGCGCTCTCGCTCTCTTTTTATGTGTGTCTCACTTATTAAATCATTCATATTCTTTATTTATAGGAAATTTGCACTTCTGACATTTAAGATCCGGTAAAACATTGAAAACTCCCATCCACACTCCTGAATCTGATACAGAAGCATCTATACATCCTGAAAGACGTCTCTTGTAAAGCAATTATTTTATGAACTAAGTAACAAAAATTATGAAAAATATGAAAAAAAATGTAACCTGATTTTACAGTTAATTCATATTCATTAGCATTCAACGTCTCTCTCACTGCCAATTTAAATGAATAGTTATTTTGAAAACCACCACCAAGTTTCTAAAAGTGCCCTTATGTAGGGCAGTGTGAGGGATAAGTACTTTTTTTTTTAATTTTAAAGAAAAGAAATATTTGTGTTTTTTATTAATATATTTACTAAAATACTTCAATTTTATACCCTTTCTGTGAGCCTAAGCGGCTCATTATTAAAAATAGTTATCAAATTGTAGTAGAGTGGGTTTGAACCGAGAAACTCTGACTTAAGAGTCCGCGACACTAACCACGGGACAACAACCCAACACGGTTTTTTTTCAGTTAAATAATCAGATACTCCAACCCGACGTTGGCCGGTATACAGACGCCTCCAAAACCCGACCAGCATAGCTGATAGACACGAATCAGTGCCAAGGTCATACAAAAGATCTGTATCACTTATCCGATCTCTAAGACCGGATCAATTGAACAACGAATCTTAATTCTTAAATGATTGCAAAGATTAGACAGCCACTGAATTAATTATTAAATAATATTTGGTAGACTTAGTGAGCTAAATGAAACTAAAATGGAATTACGCAGTAAAGCCAACTGGTGAAATGATTGAAGCTCCACTCGACGCTTGAATCTCGTGATTTATTATCCCTAATAACTGGCAGAAGAGTGAAGTGAATGAAGTTACTAAATAATGATTTATTAGACATTCATTGCGGATTCAGGCTGCTCACTGCTCACTGCTAACTGCTCACTGTTAGCTGTAAGCTGCTGCGTGATAACCCTAAGCTGTTGCCTACAAAGACCACAGCAGTGGAATTAACTTAATTGTTTCGCATACTTTCAAAATCTGCTAGATCCATGTAAGTCGATTTTACAAAAAATGCAAAATTCTCCGGGTAACATTTATGTTTAAAAGATTTGTCTGTCTTTAGATAAAACATTATAAAATAGAGAATTTTCCCATTATTTAGAAAATTATTCAGTTTAAAAAAAAACACAAGACACAAATCTATAATGACGTCATCTTAATTTTTGACATATCCCCGCTCTCTGATTGGCCGATATGGGTCAGAAGGCAAGTTCCATGAATATAACGGAAATTTGAAATACAACGCTGTTTTTAAGTATTTTTAAGCAGGGTTTTCAAGTAAATAAATATTTTAAATAATAAAACCCAAAATTGGCATTCAGAGTATTTTTTTAAATCTTATAAAATTGGATCTGGCGGATTTTGACAGTAGGCGACAAATTTGTCTTACTATAAAAAGAAATTAATTTAAATTTATTCACTCTGATTTTTTATTATTATTAAAAAAAACTCATAATATTCATAATGTTCAATAAGTGGCTTGATATTTATTTTCAATACATTTTATTATATTTTTAAACTTTAAAAACGATGTTCTGAAATGTTTTGATATATGACGTTGTTGAAAGGAGTGAGCGATATAAGAGAAATTATAAAGAAAAAATTATTATAAAAATGACAATAACTAAATTTAAATCTTACATAAATTAATTTTCAAATTTAAGAGAATCTAACTCATGATCTAACGCCCATTTATATAGTCAATCCTGTACACATCAGTCCAACAGAGCGTTGGCGTCTCTTATTGATTAAAACAACGTTATACATACGCGTCCAACCTCCCTCACTAATTTGTAACCTTCTTTACAACCCCGATGCGCCTAAATATCTTATTAAAACCTTTATACACCTTTCTGGTCCATCGCTTCTCTCTTTTCAGGACCAAACACTTTCCATTCCTCCCCATACCCAACATACTTGGGTAATTCATTTTCCGTCCAGACTTCTAGGGATTCTCGAACGAATTACCTCATCACTAGAATGTATGAAACACACCACCGTCTTTGAGTTTCTCCTTCGTTTCAAGGTCGGCAATCATCGTGGCTATTTTTACTCTGTATATATATATATATATATATATATATATATATATATATATATATATATATATATATATATATATATATATATATATATATATATATATATATATATATATATATATATATATATATATATATATATATATATATATATATATATATATATATATATATATATATATATTTATATATACATATCATGTCTACCATTTATTTCCCTATTTCTTAAAATCTACTAACAATAGATTTTAAGTGGTATGGTATTGAAATTTATTGGTGGATTTGCATTTTGTAATAAAATAAAGTACACAAAAATATTAATATACATAGTATAAAACGATGAAATAATAAACTTGATATTTTTATAAGCGGTTCCATTATTATCAAATTTATTTCACTTTAACTGTAAATATGTTGTACATGGTTGTCTTTTATTTGTTTTAAATTTAAATTTGTACATTTATAATTCGTATTTAAATAATTTAATTTTTTAATGAATATTTCTGAAAATACTACGTTATTTTAACCTTTCATTGTACAAAAGCGATTTGATCAATCGCACGTTATTAAATACGTAAATATAAAACCAATTCCTGCGCAAATGTGTTAATTTTCTGTTCACTCAGCCAGTAATTGAACCCGGAGCCTCGTGCATGCTACAACAAAGAAGCTTCAGCCGTATTACAAAGGGTTGCCAAATTAATTTTTAAAATGAACGTTTGAAATATTAACAAAGGTAAATTATGCTACGAACGTTTATATTTAGGTAGAATTTCAGAAATACATATACCCACTTACATTACTTTGTGTTGTATCTACTTTAGCAATCATACTGTTTTTACTGCAGAGGTAGGCAGAGAAGATAAAACACCATGCATAAAATAAAATAAAAAAGAAGAATTTATTTTACCTGTTTATTGTTTTTATATTTTGCCATGTATTAGTATTAGTTTTGGTTATTCAAAAAAATCTTTTTGGTTACTTTATTATTTGTGTTCCAGTCTTGTTAACCTTAATCCTATATCACAAAATGAGAAATTTAAATTACTGATCGGGAATATTATATGTTTATATGATTGATGTATGTAATATGTTTTGAAATAAATAAATAAATAAATAAATAAAGAACAAACTGTTCCATCTTAATTTTTCACAAGTAATATACTGCTTTTTAAAAAAAAAACATTTTGATGGGATTTAAAATGTTCTATTTATCGTCCGTCCCTGCGATGTAATGGTTAACGTGTTTAGCTACCGTGTTGGAGGTCCAGGGTTTGATTCCCAGGGGGGGTGAAATTAAATATTATTGATTTTACACAGAAATATAAATTTAATAATATGCCTTCATGTAAGTAAAGATCGAGATAACACTGCGTCCATACGATGCAGTGTACTACGCATCATTAGATGCTGATTAGAGTTGGAAGAAGATGGAAGATATCCATCTATTCCAACCATTTAACAAAAAAAAATACACTTCTATCTACCATTTGTGATCTAAATTTATTTGTAGTATTCACTTTTCTTTATATAAAAAAATTATACTGACAAAAATATATTTTTGTAAACTTTAATTTTTTAAATACACAGTCCACACACAACCTTTGTAGTTTAAAAAAAAAAGGAATTTAAACAAAATATGAAAAAATTAACAAATACTGTTCGGCATTCCGATTTTGCAAAGCTAGTGTGTAAAAGCTTCCTATACGACGAAAAGCTTAAAGGTTACCTACAAAGGCCGTATCCTTTTTCCTGGGAAATATAACATACATACATAATGTGAACAATTTGCTTTGGAAAATTTCCGAACATACACACAGTTTATTTGTTTCTACTCACGTTTTGTGCGTATCCAAATAAATGTATTATTACTCGGCATACCGACGTTTGAATGGCCGACTGAAAATCGATATGAGGTATTTTAAAACCTTGAGAATTTTGTTAATAATTTTAAAACGTTGACTCTGGCACAATGAAATTAACACTACTACTACTACTACCATCACGCAGTTTAACCACAGGGGTAGGCAGAGAGGATAGAACGCCACACTCTTCTGTCCTGACATACACTCCTCGCCTGCATCACATCCATACATCTAGTCATACATGCCCTCCGATTACGCAGACTTTTGACACCGCCAGATTTTAGGTTCTGATTGATCTGATCGTGCCAAGTCTTTTTCGGTCGTCCTCGTTCTGTTTTACCTCTCACGTTCGCCACATATATTTTCATTGTCATTCTCTCGTTATCCATTCGCTCCCCATGCCCATACCACAGCAAAGAACTCTTGAATGAAATTAAAACAACACATTTATTTGAGATTTACGGGTCAACGATGATATTTAACATATTGTATCAAAGTTTTCTTGAGATGTAGGCATTTAACATGAAATTGATAAAGATGACATCTCAACGTAGATGAATAATATTTTGTATTTTAAAATTAAATTTAACTTTCTGATATGGTAATATAATACTCTCCTCATCATTCGTTGTTCGCGTTGTGTAATAACACTCAAAAATGTATCTTTATCTTCTTTCTCTTTAAAAATAATTCTAATTTTACCTTTAGTTCGGCGACCACGGCAATTTCAATAACGTCTTATGTTGACCTGACGAGGAAATGGTTTGATTATGTTACGTAAGGTAAGTGGCAAGTGGTATTCCACAAAGTAAACGATGAATGATAAGGGGAGTATTGTAGATGTAAGAAGTCTATTATAGGTGGAAATATGGATGAAAGGACATATAAGGTTAATTATTAGTAATTACTTTACAACATTTTGAGTGTGTCCAAATACTAATATAAGAGTTTCTGCTTAATAAAAAGCTTCTTTACATCTCACCAATAGATGTCTCTAGTGAAGTTCTAGTGATTCATGAACAAGGTTTCTAAATTGGTTCATATATATAGAACTTCCAAGAATTTGAGTAGTGTGGTTGTCAATAATGGGTAGAATTAGTGAATGTTACACGTGTGTAAAGAGATCACTCAAACCAGCCTATGACGGTCGTAAGCCCCGTAAATGCCCAGACTTCCATATTCTTCTTCATCTTTGATGAGATGTCAAAAAAAAAAAAAAAAAATAGTAATTACTTTATACAATATGTATATAACATTCACTTTTTTACCCATGATGGACAAATACGTTACTGATTTTTTTTGTTTAATTTATATATAAGTAATACGTTATATTGAAAGGTTGTTAAATAATTTAATTCGCAAAAAAAAACGACTAAAAATTTCAAATTAAAAACAACAAAATACCACATGACATGTGGTATTTAGCTGTTTTAAATTTTAAATCTTTAGGCTACTTTTTCGTGACCATGTTAATTTAAAACATTATGTAGCATATGGCACATATAATAAAAAAATAATTAATAAAATAAAAGTGATAAAGCATCTTAATCAAATATTTATATATTTAAGACATTGTATTGTATATTAAGAACGTTTTTAACTTTATAAAACATTTGGTAATAACAGTATGGTAATTTAAATTTTTAAGTGGCATTACACAAAGTAAACGGTGAATGATAAGGAGAGTGTTATATATAATATGATGTAAATATAGTTTTTATGCCTTTTACGCATTCCTTGGGGAATCTCGGAGAAAACTTGCATAATGGCCCTCATTAACGTTGTAAATAATCCCCCCTAATCTAATAAAGAACAAATTTGTGGATATTTGCGAATTCTGTTAATCTGATTCTAACATAAATTCCGGGGGTTGTTTTGTATGGGTAGACGGGCAGGCTTTTTTCCCTTCGGGGGAGGCATTAAATATCTTGCTGACTGGAGTATTCTCGCAGGATCTGTTTGATATCCGTCCTGTGAGGTCACCCTAAATCCGCCCGGATGTATAAAGTCCGGTTCCGATCTGCAGCATTCTCATCCTCTCGAAATGTTCAAATCAACAAATAAGATAAAAGATAAACATACGCGCACGTGAAAGTTTTGAAATGTTTCAAGTTGAATCATTTACTTTTCTCTTTGCAAACTTGCCAATAAATTAATATTCAAATAAATTGAAGTAAACATCAACAAACGTTTAGTTGAATGAATCATATACATGTTTGCGAACATTCGATTCAACGCAAATCAAAAAGAACTATTTCAGTACTTAAAATTTCTAATGATTTTTTTAATTGTACTAATCCAAGGTCATACCACACTCTCATTGTGTCATTTTGTTGATTTTATTTTTTTTATAATTTTTCGAAATTTGTAAACCATGATTGATAACCACACTACTTTGAATTTTATAACTCTTTAATACATCACGAATCTTTTTCACTGGAATTCACTACAGTCATCTATGTTGGTTTAAGAAAGTTTTTTTAGCCCTGTTATTTAAATATTAAAAATTAACCAAACATTTGGCCGCGAACTCAAACATGACTTTAAAAAAAAATAGTAATGTGGTTGTCAATCATGGGTGGCATTCTAAATATTACACGTGTAAAAAGTGATCACTTAAACCAGCTATCTAACTAACTAAACAAGTTACATTTTGCATACATCGAAATAAAGAGGTGTCTGATAAATAAAAGCTTTCTCAATGCTACACAAATGGCTGTTGTGAACTCAAATGTACTGTGTCATGAGGTTTATAATTTATGAAGGAGTTCCAATTTTTTTAGTGTGGCTGATTTCATGAAGGTCTTTGCTTTTGAAATAATATTTAAAAATTACAAAAATTACTCAATTCATTTGTGAAAGAACGTGGTAATTAAAGCATTGTTCCCCAAACTTTTTCTATTCAAGGTGCACCTACCAAACTTAGGAATCTCTGAGGTGCATTTTACCATGTAACATATCACCAACACACCATGCCATATCATTGCACACCAACTAATCACCACGGCATATTCGTGTGCCGCGGCACACAATTTGCGGAACAATGAATTAAAGGATATTCATATTATTTTTTGACATCTCATCAAAGATGAAGAAGAATATGGAAGTCTGGGCATTTACGGGGCTTACGACCGTCATAGGCTGGTTTAAGTGATCACTTTACACACGTGTAACATTCACCAATTCTACCCATTATTGAAAACCACACTACTCAAATTCTTGGATGTTCTACATATATATATGAACCAATTTAGAAACCTTGTTCATGAATCACTAGAACTTCACTAGAGATATCTATTGGTGAGATGTAAAGAAGCTTTATATTAAGCAGAAACTCTTATATTAGTATGTGAGATCCGAATCCTGGATTATAATCACACACATGAGAAACGCCAGAAAATACCATTTTCATTTTTATTATTAAGCTTATAATTTGACCAGATAATTTATTTACAACATTTTGAGTGTGTCCAAATACTTGTTCACAAAAATATATTATCTTTGATGAGATGTCAAAAAATAATATGAAAATAACTCCTGTAATTGGAGATAATCCAGATTTTGTGAACAAGTATTTGGACACACTCGAAATGTTGTAAAGGATATTCAAATGTTTCGCAATTCAAAAAGGGTGTTTGTCAATATGGGTAGAATAAAGAAAATGACATGTTTATACAGAGATCACTTCAATAAACCTTTGATAGGCCGCGACTCTTGTAAAAACCCAGTAATCCATATTATGCTTTATCTTTGTTGAGATGTTAAAAAATTAAAATAATTCCTAAATGGAGAAACTCGAAACTGGATTTGTGGACAAGGATTTGGATACTCCCAAAATATTGTTGATATTTTAAGTTTGAATTAAACGATATTTTACGGTGCATTGTGTGAACTCGTCGCTAGCGGTGGCGATGTGTCGATTCATACAAGTAGCGCGCCGATAGGGTGGGAGGGCAGTTGGTGCGGGAATTATGGTTGACAATTCCGAATTCAACTTTCGCGTGGATGGAGCCGCCATCCAAATGGCTTAATTTCAGTCAAAGTCGAGCACAGCCCTACACCCACCCCCTCTAGGGGCCGCTTGGCAATACGAGGACCCCTCGCTGATATAGGGGCCTATTCAGAATAAAGAAAATATCTTACTCAACACTAAACGTAGCCATCATTTACCTCTTTTTTTTAATATCTCAACATAGATGGAGAAGAATATGAAAGTTTGGACATTTACGGGGCTAACAACCGTCATAGGCTGGTTTAAGCGATCACTTTACTCACGTGTAACATTTACCAATTCTACCCATGATTGACAACCACAAACTTCGTAAATATCCAGATATATCCATATTCTTCTTTATCCATGCTGAGATACATTAAAAATAACTCCTTTAATTGGAGATAAATCCAGATTTGTGAACAAGTATTTGAACACACTCAAAATATAGTTGATTTACCTCATTACAAGCGAAAAGGCTGATGACCTTTCCTTCGTGTATTTAATGATCAAGATAACACTATTTCTTTATTATGCAGTGCCCTATGCACCATTGGGTGCAGATAAGGGTTAGAAGAAGAAGAAGACATTCGTTTATGCCCTAATGCAACTCTCCAAATAACAATAATACAACTTTTTTTTTGCATTGTTAAATTGATAACAGCTCCTCGTCCTCAGGATCTAGGTCCTTCCTTTTAACTTTTTGGACCCTTTTCTTGGACAAACTTGACTATGGAATCTCATAAGCTGTCCTATACACATTGTCAGTCTCTGGATCACTGAGAAAATAACCACCCTCATTGTCATACGTAGTCTCGACGTCCTGCTTTCAATAATTATTTTTAAGAAATAAAATCCACTAAATAAACTCTTTTAGTAATAGTTATTGGAATAAAAATTTATCGTTTGCAGTTATTTTTTTTAAATTTAAATTTCAAATCCTAATTCTGCCAGCATTCCAGGGTTTACTACCTACTTGATGACTTTATACACTGTGTAACATTTACCTCCCTCCTCATTATTGAACATCCAGATGGCATAATCACATTTTTTTGTGTCTTAAATGTTTGTCGCAGATATTTTTTTAATCATATTTTTATTTGGTGTACGGAGTGTGTGAAAGTTTTTGGTATCGTAAGGGAAGGGTAATTATTTCAATGTTTAAGAATTTAGTATATATGGTAAACCCTAATGATGACAAGGTTCTAATCGAAACCGGTTGGAAAAAGTGTACCAATAAAAAGTGGTTAAAATAAAAATGTTTTATTTTATAAACAATTTTTATTTTTGGATTTATTTCTTATGTTCTTTTTTAATGACAGCGGTTCTCTCAGATAACAATTTGTTAAGTTCATGACTTTATTTAAAATATTAATCGTATGGATAAACGATTAATCGTATGGATATATCGTATATTCAGTATATTGATAAATCATCCATGGGGTGAAAAATCTAGTGTCTGTTTTCATAAATAACATTTTTTGCAAGGATACAGGGAGGTATAAACAAATACTTATATTTTTTGTAATCTTTTAGTTGTACCTTTATAACCTACGCTAGGCTTTGAGAATTGCACCGACATAAATCCGAGTCAAGACTCGGGGTGATACATGTACGAATCAATTTATAGAATTTGTAATTTGAAGCTCTCGAGGGATGTTTAGTGATTTAAATATTTGCAAACGACTTAGCAGTCAAATTAATTTTCGAAATGTGATCTAATGTGATTAATTTCCTAAACGCGGAAGAGGACTACCTTTCAAAAATTTGCTTCGTATAGCTTATACGTATATATTCTTACATATATATATATATATATATATATATATATATATATATATATATATATATATATATATATATATATATATGTAAGAAAGCATGAAGTTGACAAAAGACACATAAAGTATTGGGTTGATGCAAAAGTTTTGACCGTTTTTTACATATATTTTTTTAATTTTTTTTTTTCTTGTGTATTATTTATTTAATAAATTTTATAATTTCCATCAGTTCTTATAACCTTCTCCCATCTTCCTATCAACTTATTAATACCAGTAGTAAAAAATGCCGTGGATTTTAATGCGAAAAATGAAGTAAGGGATGTTTTTACCTGCTCTATTGAATAATTTTTTTCATCATTTAAATTTTTTTGCAGTGATCGGAATAAATAAAAATCAGAAAGAGCAAGATCTGGAAAATACAGTGAATGCTTGATAACTTCCCAATTTAACTCATTTAGCTTGTGTTGGGTCATCATAACCACATGTGGTCGCGCGTTGTCGTGATAAAACACTGCCCCTTTTCTGTTTACCAATTCTGGTCTATCCTTTTGAAGGACCATGTTCAATTTGGATAATTGCTGACAATATCGTTCTGTTGTACTTGTCTTATCGTGTTCCAAGAGTTCAAAATACACAATACCCTTATTATTCCACCAAACACAAAGTATAACTTTTTTTATGGATTTCGGCCTTCGAAGTTGTTAATGGGGCTTGTCCAGGTATAGTCCAATGTCTTTTTCTTGTCACGTTGTTGTACACGACCCATTTCTCATCTCCCGTCACCAAACGATGCAAAAAAGATTCATGTTTTTGTCTCGCACTCAAAGCAACGCGCGTTGAAACACGATCCAATAAATTGGCAGCCGACAATTGATGAGGTATCCAAACGTCGTACCGCGAAACCATTTCCATACGCTTCAAATGTCTTAATGCAATTGTTTGGTTGACTCCCATCATTGACACAATATCCCTGATGGTTAGACGTGGATTGGTGTCAATTATGACTTTTAATTCGTCGTCATCAGACTTCAATGGCCGCCCGGTACGTGGTTTATCAATGAGTGAAAAATCTCCAGATCGGAATTTTGCAAACCATCTTCGTACCTGTCGAACTTTGATGACATCTGCTCCATACACTTCACAAATGTTTTTGGTTGCCACACTCGCGGTATTGTCTTTACGGAATTCATAAAGTAAACAATGACGTAAATGCACTTTATCGAACGACATTTTGAAAAAATACAAGGGGTTATTACTGTACTCTGGCCAGGCCAAAACTGAATAGAAAGTAGAGGGAAAGCATCCTTTATACAATGGAATCATAAAAAAGAAGATACTATTCATAATTTATGAAAAAAATTTTTTTTACCTGGGATCATAAAAAACGGTCATTACTTTTGCATCAACCCAATAGATTGTAGTCGCAATGCGATATCTCAGACAAATAATTCGGCAAAATGATGTATGATAGATGTTCAAATGATAATTTACGGGAAGAATACATGGCTGGGATTATCAATAAAATTTTAAAAAAAAGGTCTGTTGATATAGTTTGAGCATATGAATCGAATAAATGAAGAAAAAATAAACACAAATTTATTCCGTGAATGCTGTTGGTAATAGAATCAACGGAATATCGATAAAAACTTGTCACGATCAAATTTTTAAAATAGTTGAATGTTGTCAAGTCAGTTGTCGGAATAATCGATAGGCAGAGGAGATGAACGAATACGGTAGAGGAAGTTTGTGTGCAAAGATATATTGGTGTGGCGTTATATTATCTCTGCCTACCCTTGCGAAGAAACGGCGTAGTGGTTAGTTGATAACACTGTTTCAATATGATGAAGTGCACTTTGCACCGTTGGGCTAAGGTAAGGGTTTGAAGAATACTGGAAGGGAGTCTTCTCATTTACACTGTGCATCAACATGTTTTCAAATAATTAATTAATATAATATCGTATTTTTACTAGAATCGTAAATAAAAAATATTACTATATCTTGGGTGTACTGGCAAAAAACTTATTATGATTATGATTTGGACTAAGTTCTTATTCAAAGTTTATATGATGACTAGCTTGTATCACGTCAAGTTTTGAAGTTACAGACATATTATTGTTTGTATGGAACTCATAATAGTGGTTGGTATCTTGACATGTTTTAGTCTAAGGTCTAAGGGATTCAAAAAAGTATTGATACTTATGGAGTAACAGTGGAAATATATTAACTTATTCATATTGAAAACGATAGCATTATTTGTTTATGTTTATACTTTAGTCAATATCAGAATGAAAAATATCCATAACTAAAAAATGTGACGTGCTACATTTTCTTGCCTTCGTTTTTTTAATTCGGCTTTGCAAAGTGCATAAAGATACTTATCTTTCTGTTACAAAATGAAAGTTGTAAATTGTTTGCCAGTGTTATTCAAAAGCCTAAATAACAGGGATAATTTAAAAAGGGGTGTAAAATTTAACGTTTTTTGCCAGTATACCCACGATATTATTATCGTGATTGAAAAATTAGTAAAATTACATATTTATATTTTTTATAATTATAAATACTGAGCGACAATTAGTTCAGCCGAATTGAACCGAGCACTTTCTATTAAGCATCGAGAAATCTCATCATGTCTTTTCTCAGTGGGCTTGTACACTCGGAAGCCCGTATGACAAAGCAGAAATATATTGCTCATTTCGTCGAGGGCCTAAATCCGGATATGAATGAATGGAGCGATGAGGAATGGCGGCTGAATTAGGTCTGGTTCGCCGTCCCCATTCACAGGGACTTCACACATCACACGCACGACCCGCGTCAGGGGCCTGGTGGCTTTCAAGAGTGGGTGGAAGGAGAAAAGAGAAAACGTCAAAAGAAAAAGAGGCCCTTTTCCTTTATTTTATTATGAAATCTGACAGTGTGTAGCGGGAAGAATGTTTGAATGACAGGTGTGCTGATTTTTTTTGTTAATATACCTAACGTCCAAGTGGCTCTGAAATCTAGCCACGGCTTATGCAACACCGTTTTTCATGTCCCTACTCAGGCTTCAACTTTATAAGTTTCATAGATTATGGCTACTAGTGAGTGGATTTACTCTTTATGTTTAAAGTTACGATGATTTCATGTGATTTATCAGTGAAAATTCTAGGCAAAAACACTCGCTGATTGACCGTCTTGTACATTTTATTAAATAAATAATAATAAAAAAATACTCCTGTAGAATTTACCATATAAAGACGTATATATATATTTTTTTCTTTATTTTTTTTTGTCCTCTTCCACAGTGTAATGGTCAACACCCTTGGATACGATTCAATTACCAGGAGGGGGGAGGGGAGAATCAAATAAATATATTTTTTTTATTCTAATATTTGCTCAATATTACCCTGGACTGGTACCTGAAGCGGAGGGCTGGTAACCTTTCCTTCATCTGATAAACCTCAAGATAACACTGCGTTTATATGACGCAGTGCCTTATGCACCATCGGGGTGCGGATAAAGGTTAGGTGTTTTTTTTAGGAATTTTATAAACGCCTCATATGGGACTTTATATTTATTCGATCATATACTGACATTTTTTGGTATAATATTCTATTTTTTATAATGTAAAACACGAATGTTTATTTCTTGAATGTTTTTCGCAAATACTTTGTGACACATAGTATAAACTTTTTTTTTTAATATAATTCAATGTTTTAGAATTAGTTCATAAACCCTGATGATGACAAGGTTATTGTCGAAACTGGTTGGAATAAGTGTACAAATAAAAAGTGGTTAAAACAAAGTTGTTTTATTTAATAAAGTTCACAAAGGCTTACTTTATTTCGCTTTCATTTTATTTGACCAGTGACCAAGTTTCATCGTCCCTGGTCAAATAAAATAAAAATTGAAAAAAACTATAAAGTTTTGTTATTTATATGAAAGTGGCTCCACTTAAAATATCAGTAGAAAATTAAGTCCAAGAAAATAAATGCATCTCTAATAATTCTTCTCTACAAGAAAACGGTGTAACGGTTAGTAGGTTAGTAAGATAATAAGCCGATGTAACACAATGTTCAAAATTTCCAATATTTTTAGGGATGGAAGTAAATACGGGTGGAATTCTGTATTCAAATCAGAGGGGCGCATTGATTTAAATTCATTCTATCGTGTAACAGAATCAATTGATGAGTTTAGAATAAAAACCTCCCCTTTCATATCTCTTGAAGCAAATTGGGTTACTACCCCCTGGAGAAAGGGGTTGGTTTCATGACTTACCTTTCTAATGGAAGTGCGTAAAGGTCAATCTTTGTTTTGGATACCAAAACAAATTTAATTAGAAAGCAAATTTAATTTCATTTATTTTCTTTCAAGCCCATTTATTATTGTTGAGAGTGAAGCTCACCTTTAATACTTGTATTCATAAATTCTGACTATACAAAAAAAATCCATACAAAAAAATATTAGGCCAACCCTTGCCACCTTAAAAGTTTTACCTTGAAAAAAGCCACCTTGTTAAAAAGTATCATTCTTTCTTTCTTTTTTTCTTTTATTCATAATTTTTTAATCAAAGATACATTGTATGGCATAATAATCAACAAAGTTACATATACATAGTTTTTTGTTACGTGCTACCTCACTAAGAGAGCAGATTGCTCGTGTTTAGAGAGAGAGTTCGCTTACAGGGTTTGTGCATATAAATAAGAAGTAAAAATAAGAAATAATAAATGGTAATCAAACGGGAGTTTGCCTTATATGTTTTTGTAAATCATTTTTGAAAGATTTTAAATTGATTATATTTTTTATTCTTGCAGGTAATTTATTAAAATGTTTTATTCCTATAAAAGAATAGTGGTTTTGAGCTGCACTATTATTATTATTATTATTATTTTCAGTTATTTAAAAGTTTTGTTTCTCTTGTGTTTCAACTGAATGATTTTAAAATACATAAGCTGTATCTGGTTGTGTAGTGTAATTAAATGAAAAAAAGAATGAAAAAAAAATGAATACATCAATGAAACCACAATGCAACCGAAAGTTATAAAAAGTCTAAGAGACGGAAGCTGTCCTGTTGCAAGATGTCCGCCATGAGTAATGCTTAGATTGTGTGTGTTGCTGTTACGTAGAATAGATGGCGCTGCCATAGCAATAAAAAACATTTTTTCCTTTTACATTTATAGAACCGAATTAAATATTTATTTTTTAAATTTTAAAATTTTAAAACAATCGATGCATTCATTTCGGAGATTTGAGATTTTGAATAAACGAACATTTACAAATTGAAGATTCATTTATAGACTTTTTTATTTTTATTAATTGATACGGCAGTCACTTTGTGATAAAATCTTTCCATTTTTTATTAATGTTTTACTTAGTAAATACTACTATTTTTTTTTTATTTTAATTTTTCTATTTTTTTATTCTTTTATTTGATTGTTTTTTATTTTTTTATTCATCTATTTGAAGAAAAAAAATCTTCCATTTTTTTTATTTAATAAATTTTTTCACTTATTCTACATACATTTTTATTCGTTTTTTAAAAAAATAGGTATTTACCTAGGAAAATAAACAAAATCGCTCTTAAAAAGGCTTCCTTGAACGTACATATTCCCATTAGAGAACTGGTTGTAGATTCCGAGATAGGAACACCAACCCTCAGCCGGTTCCACAGTCCATCAATCACTCATTCCTGTTACTTTTAACCCTCTTTTTCATCCCCCGAGTCACGTGGGCGACTTCCAATATGACCCAACTTAATCTCGTACTAATCGGCTCTTGAATATACGTGTATATTTTCTTTTAGGAGATTTTTTAAAACTATTTTCATAAACTAACGTGATTTACCTTTTTGATAAACCTATAAATATCAGTATTTAATAAAAATATATTTGAATTTAATGGGAAATCGTCACGTGGGATCTCGGAAGAGGTAGGCAGTGAGGATAAAATGCCACACCACTCAATCATTGATAACATTATTCACTTGTGAAAACTTACTTCAAAAGGAATTCCACCGACAAGACACGTAAGGTGGTTTGGTGGGTTTTCGAAACAAAATACATGTATAGAACTTATGAATTTATGGTTTTGTGTATGTTTATGTACGTATGTATATTTTTATTAACAATTAAGTGAATATTTCCTCTCTGGTCTCAATCCTGCGGATTGGTCTGTAGCAACAAATGACATCTCTTTCGCCATTCTCGCCTATTTAATAACGAGTTCCTCACTCAATTTATCCACATGTCCAAAACACTCCATGTAAACACTCCATTCTTAATTTGATTCATAATGCTTGTATTACCCTTACATTATTCCCTTATTTCATCACTGAAACATCTATCGTACATCGTTTTGCACAACTTTATTTTGAGATTCACGCCTCGATTTCATTTAGTCTACTTTCATCCTTCCTTTTACCAGCTCCACGTTTAACTTTCATAGAATATTATGCATAGTAATTTTAATAAACATATTTATAAAAATGTATCACAATATGTGTTCAAGGTTGAGGGTTTTACGTAAAGTTATTAGTTTGCACCTATCAAATGTGGAAAGATAAAGAAAAAGCGAAAGCTTTTGTACTTTTGTCGTTTTTCCAGAACCCCGTTGTATTTGTTTTTCCTTGTTTTATCGTTGTTGTGTTTGTTGGAAGGTCTCCGAAACTTTTCCACTGGTTGGAAAACTTTTTACTTAAAAGGGACGCACCACTTACGCAGGGCGTAGCAAACAAATTATTTAAACAAAATTAAATACAAATCTCAACAAGGAAAAGTTTTTCCTCGATTTGATTATGAATTTATTTGTTATTCGATAGAAATATATTTATATTGATCAAAACAATCAACTTATACAAATACAAATCTTATTTTCCTTAGAAATATGGAATTAAAACCGTCGCTGAAATGTGTCCGAGGGGTAAAGGGTTTTAATGCTTTTAATGCTTTCTGTGTAGCACGCATTAAAATTTGCTACCTTTTTACTCATTCTAAATTCAAAACTGATTGCAGTAGGACGTGGTGCGAATAAATAAAGATTAACATATGATATTTGGAAAACATTTAATATATCGAGTGTGTTTGATAGTTTCAGACAGTAGAACAATAACTAAAAAAACTAATTATAGAAAATTATACTTCATTTTATTACATATTCTTTATAAAGTTAAATTGAATTTAAGCGAATTTGTTAAAAAAATTAAGTAAATGATCACAGAGTTTTTTTTTAAATGAATAACCCGCAAAGCGATCGGCGGGAATCGAACCCGCGACGCCACTTTCGCAGTTGAGCGTCTACCCACCTACGCCACGGCGCCTTTTTCAAATAATAACTGTATTTGAATATGCAACTAACTTATACCTTTTTTGACATTTGAAAGATAAAATAGAAGTTTGGGTTATGACGTGGCTTACGACCTGAATGACATAAATTGTTTAATTCGAAGTTCACAGTTTGAAGGCTGTCTGGAGATGGAATTTGTTCTTGATGAAGATCAAATGCCGCCTTTATAATGTCTGAATTGCTCATTTTTTCTTTTACGACTATGAAATATAGCACCTTATAAGGGCCTATACTCAGCGATGAGAAAAGATATATGCAATGAATTTTCGGCGTGCAGTGGTTCGACATTGTAAGGCACGAGGTAATGTGCAGGAGTGTAGGACGCAGCAACCCTAGGTTCAAATTGTCGTCAAGAAAAGGCGATTTAATTGGCTCGGTTATGTTCTTCGCATGCCTCCCGAGAGCCTCAATCAAGCTTACCTCTTTCACAAGGCATCGGGTTTCCGCCGCCCAGGATGTCCACTCCTAACAATTCGCCAGCAGTTCTCGCCTGAACTTCAGGATATAGATCTGATTTGGAAGGATATACAAAAGACCTGGTAGTCGACAAAATAATTAAGAATTAGTTTGTGGACTCTATATCTTCCACATTTGCAAAAGATATGGATAGATTTAGTGCGAATCACAAGAAAAAATATTTGTCACCCTGTATGTTCTTTAATTTTGATAGAAAGTTTCCTAGTTAAATAGGATTAAAACTTCTATTACTGAATGTGTGTTTATTTCAAACAATTCTAAACAACTCTGTACCACTTTACTTTATTAATCCGTGAACCCATGAAACCTTTAAGCTTGTCAGAGAAAAATCAAAATGGTTTGTTTTTTTGACATTCGAAATTCCTAAATTTTATTTTCTTAAAATATCAAATCCTAAAAGCTTTACTTTGTTGCATGTAAGATGAAAATTGTATGTGAAAGTGTAAGTTTGTGTGTGTGTGAGTTTGTGTGCGCGCGCGCGTGTGTGTGTGTGTGTGTGTGTGTGTGTGTGTGTGTGTGTGTGTGTGTGTGTGTGTATGTGTTTCCAATCAATTTATTTAAAAATTTGCATTATTGTAAGCATGTTCATATTTACAAATACTAGATTCGATAGATTTTGGCATTATTTGTGTCAATACAGATAAAAAGAAGTCTATTGAGGAAGAAAAGGAGAAGTCTAGACATTTACAAGGCTAACGACCTATCACTTTCTTTTAAAATTATTATTATACTTTTCTGAACCGCACATAATATAGCATAGAGCAATGGATAACATCGAAGGAGTGTTATCTTAATTAGTAATTACGCGAGACGGGGTGAAAGGTCCTTGCCCTTCAGGCGCTATTCGAGGACAATATAAGAAAAAAAATTAGAGCGAAAAATCACTTAAAAGAATTAAAAAATGTACCCGGTACGTTAGTAATGATATGGTGGTAAATTTACTGAGCATTCGATTTACGCATGATTGAATTTTCCAATTACGCAAAAAAGCTTCCGTACCTGAAAAATCCAAGCTCAGCAATTTCCTACATATAATTTAATTATATTTCTTCAGTAGAGTCGGCATCTCCGGTAAGAAGAATTTCCGTCGACGTTTTAAATAAATTTGAAAAGTATTTTGTTTACGTTATAAATAGTCACGTAACGCATTTCATTACCATTTAAAAAATAACCCGCGATGACATTTGAAATCAAATTTTTCCGTGTCTGTCTTGCATTGGTTAGCGATATTGACTACAAGAACGCTACATATCTACTTCTTTTTCTTCGTACCCCCATTGACAACGAATGATGCATAGGGCACAGCTGCTTGTTTATATTTGAATTGTTATATTATATCAGTTAAATTATATAATAATATAATATAATGTATTTATTTACATCATTTTGAGTGCGTCCAAATACTTGTTCAAAAAATCTGGATTATCTCCAATTACAGGAGTTATTTTTATAATTTTTTTTTGACATTTCATCAAAGATGAAGATGAATATGGAAGTCTGGGCATTTACGGGGCTGACAACCATCATAGGCTCGTCAGCCCCTTAAATGCCCAGACTTCTATATTCTTTTCATCTTTGATGAGACGGTAAATAATTTAAATTTAATTTAATAAAAAATAATTTAAAATATATATATATATTTTTTTAAATATTTTCCCATGAAAATACCGTAAATAAATTATGTTTTTTTACAGGATGAAAACGCATCTCAAAGTACAGCATAGAAGGAGTTCCTAAGCTAGCAAGAGGTAAGAGAAAAACTTTTTCTTCAAGTGAATGTAAAACGACTGTAGAAGAGGCGAAGATTTTTTGCAAATACATATTGGTGTAGCGTTCAATTTTCTATACCTGCCCATTCAGAAAGCAAAGGGATGGATAGTTACTATTATTTTATTTAAACCATTTATGCTCTCTACTAATTGTCTTTTTTATCTTTAAAATTCATAGAGATTGTACAGAAATTAATGATTTAGTTGAAAACTCATTTTTTCGTTAAAAAGTTTGTTATGTTTAACGGGTCTTGACGGGTTGCGTTTATTTTGATTTTTAGTACATTAGGAGCAGAGTAACGGTTATGTTTTATGTATTGTGAATTAAGCTCAGGTAAAATATTTACGCAATATTGAAGCCAAGCTAGCGGTTCACAATGGCGTGCTGGTGCTGACACTTATGTATGGAAGCGAAACATTGGAACTGGCAACGGAAAGATGAAAGCAGAGAGAACGCTGTTGAAATACGCTACCTTTGACGAATGTGTGTAAAATCATTGTATGACAGAATTAAAAACGAAGATATAAAAAAGAAATGTAAGGCTGAACAAGGAATAATTGAAAAGATTAGGAATAATTCTTTACGGTGGTATGGAAAACAGAACGAGGATGACCGAAAAAGACTTGGCAGGATCAGATAAATAAATCAGAACCTAAAATCTGGTAGAGTCAAAAGTCTGCGTAATCGAAGGGCATGTATGACAAGATGTATGGATGTGAAGGAGGCTAGGAGTGTATGTCAGGACAGAAGAGTGTGGCGTTCCATCCTTTTTGCCTACCCCTGCGGGGAAACGGCGTGATGGTAGTAGTAGTAACATATGTACTATTCTACCCATAGGTATCGGGTTGAGGTTCCGTGGTTAGTGTCGTGGACTCTTGAGTCAGAGTTTTTCGGTTCGATCCCACTTTACCACAAATTAATACCAACTTATAATGAGCAGCTTAGGCTCACAGAAATAGTAAAGAATTGAAGAATTTTTGTAAAAGATAAAAAACACAAACATATCTCTTCTATTTTATGAAAATCATAATAATAATAATTGTGAAACAAACTTCTTAAATTTTACACCACATATTCAAACCATAAATGATTGCTTCTAAATGATTTTTTTTATTTTATTTATTGTTTCGGTATTAACTTTGTGGTAAGACATGTTACAATGATTAAAGAAAACACTTGTTTTTTACCACTTGAGTTTTATTATAGACTACATGTTTCAGAAGTTAAACTTCCATCATTCAGGTCTGTATAATAACTCAATTATTATACAGACCTGAATGATGGATAAATAATATAATAATTTATAAATAATTGGATAATAAATAATAATTCAATAAATAATTGAATTATTATACAGACCTGAATGATGGAAGTTTAACTTCTGAAACATGTAGTCTATAATAAAACTCAAGTGGTAAAAAACAAGTGTTTTCTTTAATCATTGAATTTTTTTTTACATTTTAACACGAATGAAGAAGAATAATAATAATTGATAAAAATAAAGTAAAAACCACTATTTATTAAATGTGTATGCCGATCGTGTTTTGATATCTACAACACCATTTTTATACTGTTATCACGAAGCACGTGTCTTATAATAAATAATAAATTAGATTATTTTTAAATCCCAACGTAGTTGAGAATATGGAAGTATAGGTATCGACAGAGCTTATGATCTATAATAGGCTGGTAAAGTGATCACTTTAAATACGTGCAACATTCACCATTCTACTTATGATTAACAGGTACACTCCCAAATTTCAATCTCAATCTCATGACACAGTACATATGAGTTGACAACAGCCATCTTTAATATATTTTAAAAGCTTTTTTTACGTAGAGACACTTTTATACGGATATATGCAAGTTCCAAAGTATTTTATATATGAATACTTACGAATACGTACACAATTTTAAAAAAATACATTAATTTTCCTTATTTACTAAATTTAATAACGCAATCAATTTTGTGCCAATTTTCTCATTTCTTTATCCTGTTTGAAACGTTTTCCCAGCTACCCCCGGGAAACTTCCCTCACAGATGTCGGAAAATGTACAGCCGATTTTTCACGTTTCCTCTATTGACATCCCTCCAATACAAATTCTTTCAGTGCCGTAAAAACCCGCTGAAAAATGATCCTGCACCTGACAGCTTCGGCTGCCAGACGGTTAAAAGTTCACAATAAACTGCCTGAAATCTCACCGTATTAGGCATGAAACATTTTCAGGGAAATTTAATATGTGACGTAAACACGTAACAAAATTCATGACAAGCAAAAGAAAACGCATTAGAATCTAAAGTTTTTTAAAAAGAAAATCTTATATTCGTTTATAACAAGCGACAATGTTTTCAAAAATAAATAATATTTTTTTTTATTGTAACTCATTGTTTTGATATTTTTACAAAAAATATTACACTCCGTTCATTAACTAGACATTTCTAAGTATAAAATAGACTGATGAAAGTATACATAATGCAGTTGAAATGTGATCTATCTATCAGACAAATGAATGGCAAAACTATGTAAAACATCGATATGTTTGAATGGTGAAATAAGGAAAAAATACATTACTGAGATAAGCACTTTCGATAAAAATTAGGAAATGTAAAAGGTGTAGGAATGGTTTAAGTATGTAAATCGAATGAGTGAAGAAAGGACCGTAGATTTTTTTTGCGGTGAAAATATAATAATTAATGTTTTACTTAGTAAATACCACTATTTCTTAAAATCTACTGTGACACGTGTTTCGATGCATTCCGCTTCATTTTTAAGGAAAAGTGGTATTTACTAAGTAAAACGGAAATGGAAAGATTTTACCACAAAGTGACTGCCGAATCAATTAATGAAAATATAATAGTTGGATGTAAAATTTCTTTTGATTTAGTATTTCAAGTATTGAAAGTGGTCAGTTCAGTGATGCATGAATATGGAAGAATGACGTTGAATGATTGCAGGAAAAGTGGTATTTACTAAGTAAAACGAAAATGGAAAGATTTTACCACAAAGTGACTGCCGAATCAATTAATGAAAATATAATAGTTGGATGTAAAATTTCTTTTGATTTAGTATTTCAAGTATTGAAAGTGGTCAGTTCAGTGATGCATGAATATGGAAGAATGACGTTGAATGATTGCAGGAAAAGTGGTATTTACTAAGTAAAACGAAAATGGAAAGATTTTACCACAAAGTGACTGCCGAATCAATTAATGAAAATATAATAGTTGGATGTAAAAGTTCTTTTGATTTAGTATTTCAAGTATTGAAAGTGGTCAGTTCAGTGATGCATGAATATGGAAGAATGACGTTGAATGATTGCAAAAACAGTAATGTGGCATTCTTTTATATCTACCCTGTAGAAAAGCGACGTGATGGTTAGTTTGTTAGTGTTTTTTTGTTAAAATATGGATACCTTACAAAAATGAAAAGTAATATGGTATTCAATGTTTTTTATTAAAATAAAATAATCTAGCAGATATCAATTTGAAATATTTGATAATATCAAAAAGGCATATTTTTATGACAATGAAGTAAAAAAACTGCTTTTAATTTAAATTTGAATACATTTCTAATATCCGATAATAATGTCAAAAGAAATAGTGAGTATCAATTACTAGGAAAAGTGTCAAAATGACTACTGTTTACCACACTTTGGTTCATAAAAGCCCTTAATTACTGTTTTATCCCTCTTATTTATTCGTTTTTCTTAAATTTCAGTGGTTTATTACTTAATAACAAGATTTTATTCTCAAATAAAGAGAGTGGGAAGGAGAAACGTTTGCAGCAAGAAGTCATTATGGTAAGTCACAGAGAAAAATCTCACAAAGTAAATGGCCGAAAGTAATAATAATTATTACACACCATTATCTTGGTCCCAAAGAACCAAACATCGCCAAACAGCGGCCAAATTGTAGCGAGGGATAATCATTCATTCGCTAGGTGCAATTAGCCTTAACTAATGATTTCGACTTTTCTACTATGAATATTGTCTTGTCAAGAGAATTGGTTAAAAGCTTTCTCGAGGACATTAGAGGGACGTTTCATAAAATAATACCGACTAGACTGTAGTGAAAATTGCTCCTCGAGTATTAAAAAAGACTTGGGTATAATGAGGAAGACCACAAAACAAACGCTATGCCTTTCTTAATGTGTTTGAATTTAGTTTAATGTCGTTTTCAGTACAGTAGGCATAGTAATAAAATTTTATTTCCAAAGTGATTTAAACACATGGAAGTGAGGCATAGAGCTGGCCAAAAAAAGATAAAAGTAGACTAGATGCAGTTGAAACGGTACCATGTCTTGAATGTTTTTCGCAGATACTTTGTGGTACATTTTATAAACTTTATAAAATAAAACAACTTTGTTTAAACCACTTTTTATTGGTACACTTTTTCCAACCGGTTTCGACGAGTCGTTTACGGAGTGGGTGGAAGTTTTTGGTATCGTAAGGGAAGGGCAATTAACTATAACCTAACTATGAGAATTTCAATGTTTTAGAATTAGTACATAAACCCTGATGATGATAAGGCTCTTGTCAAAACCGGTTGGAAAAAGTGTACCAATAAAAAGTGGTTAAAACAAAGTTGTTTTATTTTATAAAGTTTATGAAATGGTATCTTTCAAGAAAATTTACGACGAATGTATGTATGACAGACGTTTTAATGGTGATGTGAGGTAAAAAAGAACGGCTGAGAAAAGCACTATCGATAAAATTAATAAAGGTGTGTTGAGATGGTTCGGGCATGTGAATCGATCAAGTGAACTTTCTTCACATTCTTTCAACGGTAAAATAAACTTACGAGGCAAATTCGGTTGGTAATAGAGCAGAAAAAGACTAAGGAACTACTTGGCATTATCATTAAAATACTTGGATGTACTTAAAAGTGGTCAGGTCAGAGGTCAGAAAATTGGCGGGTATATATGAGGAAATGCATGTATTTAGAAGAGGCGAATAATGTTTCCAAAGCCAGAGAAGTATGGCGTTCTATTATTTTTGCCTCTCCAATGAAAAAATATCGTGATGAATAGTTAATTCTAAAAAAAAACGCTTTTGTCTATTGTTACCCCCTGGGAATCGGTCTCGGGACCTCCAGCATAGTAGCTCAATATGCTTACCACTACACTATGGAAACGGACAGCATACAGTTTTAATATTTTATTAATTTATGAAAACTTTATGTTCAGAAAAGACATTGGTGGCCTTATTACTAAAAAGCAATATCTTCCAATAAATAAAAAACTGACTAGTAATTTTTGGTCAAAATGTTTGATATCTTATACAGCTAGTTGCAATCAGAGGGTAGATAATACTTATGTAAAGTAATTAAATTATTTAAAGTAAGCATTCCTTTTATTTTGTCCGCCTCCGTAGTGTAATGGTCAGCACGCTCGGCTACCGTTCTGGAGGTCTCGGGTTCGATTCCCAGGGGGGGTCAAATAAATATAAGTGATTTTTTCACTGTAATATTTATTCAATACTACCCTGGACTGGTACCTGAAGCGGAGGGCTGATCACCTTTCCTTCATGTGTAAACGATCAAGATAACACTGCGTTTATATGAAGCAGTGCCCTATGCACCATTGGGGTGCGGATAAGGGTTTTATTATTATTATTTATCAAGCGTTCCTTTTATAAATTTTTATACCCCTAGACAAAACAAAATTTTTTTTTTTTCGTCAGTGTATGATGCAATTCATTGACGCGGGGTAAAGATTTAGGGAATCCACTATCCGGATGGAAGCTGCGAGCAATTGATAGCGAATGCTCCTCACGCAACTCTCTGGCCATTGACGGATAAGGCGGCCGAAGGGAGGGCCCTCCAGATTTATGTCCATCGTTATGGTAAGCTCTTATGGTAAGCTGGCAGCGTTTAGCTGACTCGCGCGCTTATGGTAATATCACGCCCCGAGTCTGGTCGCGGGCGGGAGCTTTTATGGGGGATTTTATGCGAACTTAATCGGCGCCAGCGATCCCTTACATTACCCCCGTTATGACGTAGATTTTGATGTTTGAATCCGTGTGGAAAATTGATTCGCCAAATTACTGTCGAGGCGGAGCGCATTTTTTAAAGTACTCCAATAATTCACTACATTTATGACATTTTATACGCCCTCAGTCAATTTTGTAAAGTCGTTTATTACAATATAACGTTTTTTGGCATTGTTCAACAAAAAATCAATTCAACAACAAAAAATTGATTGGAGCGAGTCTATACCACACTGTTTGGATTTAAGCCACAAAAATTATAAGCCACATGAATTAATATAGCTCTCACTTTGTTATAGTATTTATAAATTTTTATTTACAACATTTTGAGTGTGTCCTAATACTTGTACACAAATCAGGATTATCTCTAATTATAAGAGTTATTTTTCATATTATGTTTTTTGAAATCTCATCAAAGATTGTGATTATGAGATTATTAAAAAAAAACTTGTTTATTTACCATTTAAGTTTATTTGACGAATAGTTTTGGAAGCTAAGCTTCCATCCTCAGGTCTAAATATAAACTCTTTTTGACTAACCACTTTTTTATTACTTGTACACTTTAACCTACCGGTTTCAACAAGAACCTTGTCATCATCAGGGTTTATTGAATTCTAAAATATAAAATACTCATAAATAATTACATTCCCTTACAAAAACTAAATCCTAGCAATGTGCCACAAAGTATCTGCGAAAAACATTCAAGAAATGATTTTCAATGTGTTTATTTAAGTACATATTTTAACGGATAACCAGGAGAATAATATTTCTTACATTAATATTTGTTAATATTATGAGGATAATTAACTTTTTTAATTGTACATAGATGATGATTTTTAAAATGAAAAAAAAAAAACGTTTTTTATTCATTTAAATATGGACTATCCAATGCAAAATACCGTCATAAACATTTCTGTCGTTCAGAAACACCCTTTAATAAAGTATTTGAAATACTTGATTATGTCATTCAAGTATTTAGAATGTAAGTATTTAGACATTATAATTAAGTTATAATAAAATATTTATAGTGATTTTGAAACAAAGTTACATTTTCTGATTATAAAATGGAATATCACAATGTTACTGCTTCAAATATAAATTATATTCCATATTTTTCTTTTTCTATGTTGAGATGTTATGATTATAAATATATATAGTAATTAAAATGATTATATATGTATGTAAAATGAAGCAAAGGAATATTCTCTCTTCAGTTTCAATTAACAACTTTCATAATTAAAGACAAACATAAATTAGCTTTAAAATTAAGTTGAGACTGTTGCAAGGTGTCTTTCATCTCGGTAGTGCCAGATTATAAATTGACGCAAATTTATCAGTGAGCTTAATACGTCCTACCATGTGAGGGGTGGTTGCTCTGAACTCGAATTGCACGAAGAGTTCAGCAGAGGCGAGCTGTGTATTGTTCTGAAAGTGACTGACTCAAGGAATTGAGCTTGAGAAATGTTGACTCGTTGCCTAAGTGGAAAGTGTACTTATTCCCACTGCTTTGGAAGGGAAGGGAAACTACATATGACCAGATCTAAGAATATATTTATTTATTTCTAAACCCCCCTTGTATGAAAGTGACGAGTGGAGTTGGCATAAGAAGGGTGAAAGAAGATATAATGCAGTAGAATTGCGATCTTTAAAACAAATGTGCGACAAAATGATGTGTGTTACACGTTAGAATGACATTAAAAGAAACGAGTACAAGGCTAAGATAAGTATTATAATTTTAAATTAATATTTTACATAGTAAATCTACTATAAATACCACAAAAGTGGTATTTACTAAGTAAAACATTAATTAAAACTGGATAGATTTTACCACAAAGTGACTGCCGAATCAATTAATAAAAATAAGTATTATCCATGAAATTAAGAAAAGTTTAATCAAAATGGAAAATCATGTTTTCAGATGTTTCTTATTATGTAAAAAAAATGTAATTCAGGAATAATTTGACTCCTGACCCGACCGCTTTCAAGTGTTTGATATTCTTGATTATGCAAAGTTTTCCTTGGTCTTCCTTTGCTCCTTTTTTTTAAGACATTCGCTTCATAAATTTGTGTCACCGTTCTTTTTTACTCATTCGTTCCATATGCACAAACCATCTCAACACACCTTTCCTAATTTTATCGATAATGCTTATCCTAGCTTTGCATTCCTTATTTTACCATCCGAACATCTATCATAAATTGTTTTGGTTAATTCGATTACAAACCTTAACCGAATTGAGTTACGACTTATTTTGAAGAATAGGTTATTTAACTCGATAGCTCGTGTCTAAATGCGGTAACTTATTAACTCTGGAGTGCCGTTAAGGGAAGAATAAGAGTGAAAAGAAGATTGGTGCAGTGAGTGAGACGATTGAAAATTACGTTCATATGGGGACCTATTGTTTACATTCCGGTCTTGAAAACTGAAAGACAAAGTCGCGGAAGTGTGCAGTGGAGTTTACAAATTAATCTGCACTTCAAAAGCTAAATAATACGTTCTTAAACTTCAGTCGGGATGTGGCTCCGTTGTTACAGTCGCAAACTTTTAGTCAGAGATCCTAGGATCGACCTATACTCTATCACAATTATACAACTTTTTTAAAAAACTAAGAAAAAAGTATGCAATTGCAACATTTGTGAACATCATAAGTATTTTATGCAAGTGTATTTTTAATTTTTTTAATAATATGTTTTACCAATTTTTACAACCATAAGATTATATATAGAGGCATCTTTATATAAATTAAGAATAATATGAATATAAAGGTTAATATGAATATAAACATGGCTTATAACCTGTCATAATCTGGTTAAAGTGATCATTTATAAGCATTTAATATTTAATATTTCATTAATTTACAACTTCAAGAAGCTTATATAGGAATATATGTTTTAATTGACAACTTATTTCACATTTTTCGTTACGATGCTTTTTTATTAATTAGGAGAGACCTTTATAAAATGTTTCAACTAGTCAATGGCAGGTCCTGAGCTTTTAAAAAAAAAAATTTTCTTCTCAAGTACCCTTGAGGTTGTAGTTTATGAAAATTAAGCTATTTAAATTATCCAAAATATTTCATTTTTATTTATTACCCACGGCAACTCTACTTTAATTTTAGAAGTATTTATGTTTTAATTGACACCTTCTTTCACATGCTGGTTTGCGACAGCATCTAAGGCTGTTAAAAGTTAAATGTTTAAGTTTTTTTTTAAATTACGTAAGATTCTAATCAAATATTGCTTAAATTAACCTTCGACAGATCTAATTACAACTCCAATCATTCAAAAAATGCTTTAAAATTTATGAATGTGTGTATAATTTTTTATCGAAATATTTACACAATGTTTTTGAAACTTCAATATATGGATACAGGTGAATTAATAATACAACGTTTTTTTGTTGCAGTTGTTTGTGATTTGTTTTGCTTCTTCTCTCCCAAAAGGTATCCGCTATTTAAAAGTTACAGTGGAGATTCTCTTACTACGTTCAAATGGCTTGTGAAAGTTTCAGGAACTGAAAGTCATACTGAAAAGGTAGGAGTAGTCTGCGAATTATAACAGTAGTTTCTTGAATCACTGGTTAATTAACACAAGTTCTAGAACTCGTCACAACATCCCAAAAGCCAATTGCATTAAAGTTTACTCTAGTTTGTGGACTAGCAATCTATTGTTATGAAGGAGAAACCCATCCTTAATTACACTAGAATTGGTGACCGGAAAAAACGGACACGTAAGAAAATTCGCTGTGTCGTAATGTCTATTAAATAAAAAATATCCTTTTTCATGTAAAAGATATTTATTTCAGCACTAACATTAAACCTTTTGACATTCTACCAACTTATGAGATTACAAATACAATGCTTCAATTAATGTTTAAAACAACTCATAGCAATACCAAACCGATTTTTAACAAAGAAATTCATAATCATAATACACGAGGACATAACAAAGTACATGTTATATTTTCTTTTTTGTAATATTTTCTCATTTTTTATATTTTCTCATTTGTTTATTTTAAATATGCTTCTTACCTTATGTTTTTCCCATTTATTTCTTTTAAATTTGCTTCTTATGCCTATTTGTTTTACCTGTTTATTGTTTTTATATTTAGCAAATTGATTAGTTTTGGCTATTTTTTAAAATCTTTTTTTTCAAAATGAAAGTCTGGGTATTTATAGGGTTTATAACTTATCATATGTTGGTTTGTAAAAAAATTATAAGTGTGTAAAACGATCACTTAACCAGCCTTTGACAAGTCATAAGCCTTGTAAATACCCAGACTTACACTTTCGTCTTTATCTATGGGAGATGTCAAAAATGTAAAATAAGAATGAATTAACAATAAATATGGGAGGCGAACACTGCAATAAATTGTTTCAAGCATTTTTAATTTGTTGCCGATGGATGTTAGAGGTCAAAATAAAATATGGAACAAAGGCAAAATAAAGGAATGGGTAAATGATCAAGAGTTAATTTTTAAAAAAAATTGTAAAATGTTTATATTCTAAATTTTACTCCCTTTTTTGTGTGTATATTAGGTTAAAATCATTAAAAACTATAAAAATGTATTAAAAAAAAACTCCACCGACAACACACACAAGATGGCTTGGTGGGTCTCTGTGAAAAAAAAATATTCTAAATATGTAAAATTGTGATTTATTTATGTGTATACAATTAATGTTAAAAAAAAATTTAATAAAATTTTTAAAAAGTTGCCTTTTTTCAACACAAAATACAAAAACAAAACAGAGAAAAATTTCGTCGTTTTAATTCTGAAAAGTCGATAAATTATTATTGCAATTATATTTTATGACGATATGAAGTTACGTACACCATTTGATTGGCTATTTTCACATTGTGGCAATTCCGAATGCGGGTTTGGTAATCAAATTTGCAACGAGGTAATCTTTAACAATTATCTGTATTGCGCGTCCAGTCTGCACTGCAGTCCCGAGCCGGCAGACTAATATATCAATCTCCCGTAATCAGTGCCGGCTCAATCTGCATAATGAATATTTGCATTAATTGTTGGTTTATAGTGGAGCGCCATCGGAACTAGAAATGTGCACCCGTTACTCCACCGCCGTGAAGCTTGCTTTACATCGGTAGAATTGCGGTGGCTTTGGAGTAGCGCACTTTATAGCATAAAAAAATAATCACACACTCAAAATTTGCGCACATCTTCCATACAAATAATGTCAAACATTTTATTATTTTTTAAAAAGTTTAAAGAGAGCAAACAGTTTAATATTTTTTCAACTTTTTATCTTACCAAGAAATCATTAATATCTCAATAGAGCCAGGTGTTCGGTTTTCTTCCGAACCGTACGGTATTTTAGCACCGTGTTCGGAGTTCGTTACGGGCGGTTCGGTATTTGTTTCGGATTATTTTTTCTCTCTGATGCTTTTGTTAACCAAGAATATCATGCTATACTTCGCCATATAACAGTTCGATAGGCAACTTTGTTTCTAGCTGTGAAAAAACTGTTGCTTGATTGGAAGGCTATCAAAAGATGCCTTGAAGAGGTTGAGAATGAGTGCAATAGATTATTTGGTTCTTCGTTGCTAAGAAAACAGTGGATTGTAGAGTACAGGACAGCCGTAATAAATTGAGTGTGGACATGGTGAAGGTTGAATTATGTATACGATGTTATTTCAGTCTGACACGTCGCGAAATGCATGGGGCAGTTACAGTAAATAAGACATTGCTCGAAGCGTACAGTAGTGAGAAAATATTTATTTTTTATAAGTTAGGTTAGCTAGTTGCTCTTGTGCAATGGTACTTTGTATTTTAATTTTTTTTGCTCACTGTTCGGTGTGTATTTGAAAAGGCCTGGCAACCCTGATGTCTGGATATTCACCAAGCTTACGACCTGCTATAGGTTGGTTTAAGTATTTATACTCTTTATAAGGTTCACCATTCTGTATAATAAAATGACAACTAAGTACATTTTTCCACATTTACTTTATTTGGCCAGTGAGTGGGTTTTGTAGTTACCGACATCATTAGACACTAGTCAGTCTATACGAGAGCGTACTTGATACTATAATATTTTATCGTTTTGTATTATTTATATCATGATTTGCGTTAAAACTTTAACACAATATATTTTTATATGTTTTAGAGTTAGATGCATTCGACTTTATACTGGAGAACCCGTGTTCGATTTCCAGTGACATCATAATAAAAATAAAATAAGTTATTTTTCACTGTAATTTATAATTTTATAAGAATCAAAATGCTAAGAACTTGCCTTCCCGTAATTAACAATAAACGTAAAAATACTTCAATGCTATGCAGTGCCCTATGCACTGGGCACTGCATAGCATTGAAGTATTGTGCCAATGAAAGTAGCGTATTTTAAATAAAATGTCCTAACTACTACCAAACATTGACTTTTTCTGTAATAATAACTTTTTTTAACTAACACAGTATAAAATATTTGTTTTCCAATTTGTTTAAAATGTTGACTGAAATCCTTTCCACCGGAGATGCCACAGCCTTTCCACCACAGCTGAAGAAACAGCATTAAATTAGATATAGGAAATTGCTGAGCTTGGATTTTCCAGGTACGGAAGCTTTTTTGCGTCATTGGAAAATTCAATCATGCGTTAATCGAATGTTCAGTAAATTTACCATCATATCATTACTAAAGTACCAGGTACATTTTCTTAGTTATTTTAACTTAGTAGAATAAGTATGGTAAATGTTAATTCAATTTTCTTTTTACTTTAACTTAATTTTTATATAATCTTAACCGTACAATCTTAAAGCCATGATATTTTTCTTCATACAAGTACCTGCCAGGCACTAACCTCTTTGTTAATAAAACAATTTTTTTTTAAATATTATTATTATAAGTATATAACAACTCACCGAGATTTTTATGTCTACCGGTTTCGAGATGTACCTCTCTTCCTCAGGACAATTACTACAACAGCATACAAACAATACTACCCGTCACCACCATACCACTATTCACACACTTACAACTACACAAAATATTTATCACACGCGATTATGGTCCTGAAGACCTGAGACCAACATGCACTAGGGGTTGCAGAACAAACATGCATTAAGAGCTGAGATCAGACATGCACTAGTTTTTTTAATTGTTCATCCCTCTAATAAACGAAATGTCTACCATATATACTCGTATATACATCTGTTTAAAAAATCGTGGTTTTTTCAAACTAGTTGTGTGAACTAAAACTCAATTGGTGGCCTTTATTTAAAGTTAGTGCCAAATCAGTAAAAAAAAATATTGATTTTTTTACACAATACATATTTCAATAATTCAAAATAGTTGGTAAACATATAAAACATTTCAAATATAACGTTTCTACCTCTCTAATAAAGTAGATACTTGTGCTTAGAGAGGGAGTTCGTTTTACAATTATATTTTTTTTACTAAACAAAGTAAATTAAAAATATATAATAATATTCCTTGGTACGGAGTCTAGGTAGGGGTGAGTCTCAAATGTTTTTTAAATAATACGTAATAGTTTTTTTTGTATTATTGGTTTTGTGTGTGTGTGTTTTTTTTTACAATTTTTAATTTGTACAAAATGTAGTTTATTTTATTATAAATAATTTTATATCTGTAGGAAGGTTTTTAAAATATTTAATTATGAATCTGAACAAATTGTCTGCCATTACAATAAACTGTGCTTTCCCGCGACTGCTGTTTAAGGTTATGACTTAACTATTTGTAGTTTGATAAATGTCCATTAATAATCCGGCACATGTCTCCTTCCCTCCTCCGCCTCCCGTTCCTCCTTAACATTTCCCGCCCTTTTCCTGTCCGCTCCCATTTTCTTCCGGCCATTTATAATTCCACATTAGTCCTCTCCTGGTTTGCACTTTTTCGTGGAGCATCGCTTCCATACAGCCCAGGGCACTTCATAGAAAATTATAATAGTCGCAAAGAATTTTTTAGACACTTCAACATGGATGATATCGATACATGTGTTCGACCAATAGCCACTTATGGAATTGAGGCAAGAGCAGAACTTCTAGAACAAAATCTCGATTTCGAATCTCTGAGATGAAAACTCCCCGATCTATAACCAGAAACACGTTGCGAGACCGCGTAAGAAACACTGATACCCGGAGCATGTGTAAGACGGAAGATATCGTGTGGTGGGGACGACAATCAAGGCGATACTGGAATGAGCATTTAAACAGAATATCAGACGACAAACATCCATGTGTCACCCTTCAAGGGAACCCTGAAGGACGTAGACCTCCAGGAAGACCTCTAAAAAGGTGGAGAGATACCTGGCAGTCAACATCCCAAGAGCGACAGGCGGAGGCACAGACAGATCCTGAGGATCTATAAAAAAAGAGGAAGAAGAACATGGATGAAGAAGAATATGAAAGGCTGGATATTTATAAGGCTAACGATCGGCTTAGGCTTGTTTAAGTGACCACTTTGCACACCTGTGATATTCACCAATTCTACACATAATTGACAACCACACTACTAAATTTTTGAAACTTCTATAAACATATATTGTTTAATCTCGTGACATAGCAAATGTGACTTCACAACACCCATCTATGTTGTCATAGGAAAAGATTTTATAAAGCAAAGACTCATTCTATTTGCATGCAACGTCTGTATCTTGGATTCAATTTACATACTTGAGCCCCGCCGGAAAGCATGATTTTCAATTAATTCTTAAAGATCTCAAAAAAGTGTCTTAGATTTTTAATCTTCTATTTCTTTAAACCGTTATCAGCACTTAACGGTGCATAGTGCACTGCATCGTATTAATGCAGTGTTATCTGGTTCGTTACTTACATGAAAGCATGGTGATCACCCCGACGCTTCAAGGATCAGTCCAGGGTAATATTTAATAAATATTAGAGTGTTAAAACACTTATATTTATTCTCACTCCCCCATTGGGAATCGAACCTGGGATATCTAGTATGGTAGCTTAACACGCTAACCATTACACAACGTAGGCGGATAATATCTTTTCAACCTTATTAATTGCCTTGTGTACCTTTTTACTAGGGGTCGCTAATTTGATTGGAGGGATAATGTATTATTACCTTATCATCTTCATACTCGTATCTCAAGTAGTCTAAGTTTTCGTAAAGTTTAGCTAATGTGAATTGAAGAATTGGGCTGCAAAAATCCTAAATACAGCTTACTTATATGCTTAAATTATTTTTAAGTATTGCAAATGATAGCTGAAGGTAGTCAAATAAAGTTCTGTGAAGTATTAAGAAAATTATGAGTCAAATTACTTAAATTTATCACTTTTAAGTGGACAACACATTGAGAATATATTAAAAAATAAAACAACTGGTCGTAATATAAGTTTAACAAAATTTATGTAGTTATATAAAATAATTCGTGAAATTTTTTAAAAACATTTCTTGAAGGTGTATACTGAATATATGTACCTTGCAGTGGCGGTCGGTGACCTTTTGTAGAAGGGATGCTGGACATCATATGTTTACACTCGTACTTACTACGTACTAGATATCAAATATGCACATCTAGACGCCATCTGCATATCTCCATTAAGCTCCATAACTCAATAATTACAGACACAAAATATCTTAAATGTGTTATTCGTATAAACGAAAAATAAACCATGACATACCTGAGTTTTTATTCACTTGAACTTTAAAAAAATATCACACTTAGGTCGATATAGAAATATCAAAATATTTAAATTGCTATATTGCTGTTTACGGATAGAAGTACAAATCTTTTAACTCTAAAATGCAAGGGATGCGGAGCGTCCACAGCATGTATGGATGGACCGCGCCTGGTACATAGTATTCTGTATGTAAGTTTTATAATATGCAGTCATTGATAACGTCTGAATTGAGTCAGTAAGGTGAAGAAAAAAAACCTGGGTACATCAGTAGTTTTATTTGAAACTGGCGAGACATGCCTTTATCTACGGGTTAGAATATAAACTGAAAAATATAAAATGTATAAACTATGAAAAATCTTGAATATTTTTCGCAGATACTTTGTGGCTCATTTTAGAAGTGGACATATTCGTTGCGCATTGCTCAATAAAAGCAACATTTAGGATTTTTTTCTAGTTTTTTAAATCACATTTTCATATTGTGTACGGAGTACGTGGAAGTTTTTGGTATTGTGAGGGAAGAATAATTAACTATAACCTAACTATGAGTATATAAACGTTTTAGAATTAGTACATAAACCCTGATGATGACAAGGTTCTTGTCAAAATCGGTTGGAAAAAGTGTACCAATGAAGAGTGGTTAAAACAAGGTTGTTTTATTTTATAAAGTTTGTAAAATATTTATTTTCAAACCCATTGATAGAAGCATCTATAGCGTCAGACACTAGACTTTATAATGTAATACGCACGTGATAAAAAACAGGTGTTTTATTTATAATTTAACAATGCTTTTAATTTACAAAATATTCAATTATTCACTTGAGCACTATATTACTAATGACAACCTTCCCCGGACTAGGTAGGAGCAGATCCGATCTTCATTAGATCTGGCGTATCAGTATTGAGGTGATCAGTGGTCCTGTTTACTGATCGAACATGCGATGGGCGAGTGAATCACAATTATCTTGGGAGTCGGACAGCTCTAATCATGCGATTTATGACAACAGTTACCGCAAACGTGCTGCTTGGTGACGTCTGCCGGAAGTGCAGTATCGGTCCACGTATAATGCATCATCCCTTGCATGCTGATAGCTTGATTTCTAAATTGATTATAGCAATACGTTCCCATACCATATGAACGTACAGTTGCCAAATATAAATGATGTATTCACTAGTTTCATCAAATTGAAGAATTAAAAAGCTTTATTTTTAGAAAATTAAAGGATCTGATTTTCAGAGTCTACCAAATTGTATTTTAATTGTATTATTATTATTCTTCTTTAAACCCGCATCCGCACCCGATAGTGCATAGGGCACTGCATCATATAAACGCAGTGTTATCTTGATCGTTAACATATGAAGGAAGGAAATCACCTCCGCTTCTAGGGTAATATATTCTATTATTAAAAACACATACAAATAAAAATTGTTACAGCTGTTTCACCTTGCTATGGCATTATCAAACTTATGTGTGACACAGTAGTTTTATAATGCCATAGCATAATAACTATTGTCACAGTATTTTTTATGTGTTTTACGATTTAGTAGACTTAAAATCAGTGTTTGATTTTTTTTAATAAATTAAATAAACAAAGAAAGAAGGTCTAAATCTCAGACTTTAATATTCATATTCCAAGAACCGCCTGAAAACATGTTTTTTTTATGTAGCTTATAACTTGACTAATTATTTTATGTACATTATTTTGAGTTTTTATAAATACTTGATCACAAATCTAAAGTATCTCCACTTAGAAGTGAATGAAGTCTTTTACATTTTTGAAATCAACAAAGATGAGGAAGAGTATGGAAGTCTGGATATTCACAGTGGTTATAACCTGTTTAAGGCTGGTTATGTGATCACTTAACACACCTGCAACATTCAGCCTTCTTATTTTATTATTTTTAATTTTTATTTAGGTTAACAACAGCAACAGTAAAACAAAACAATTAAAAGTTAAGTTATTAAACAAGCCAATTATAGTTTATGTATTAATTTTAAATCAAACACAGATTTTTTGAGTCCACTAAGTTGTATTTTATTAACAAAAATACATAAAAAATTATATTGTGACAATTGTTTCGCCTTGTTAGGGCATTATCAAACATTTGTTTGATAATGCCCTAACAAGGCGAAACAATTGTCACAATAAAATTTTTTATGTGTTTTTATTAATAAAATACAACTTTGTAGACTCGAAAAATCTGTGTTTGATTTAAATTAAATACATAAATTAAAATGGAGTTCTACAAATTAAACGCCAAATCTATAAACCAATTATAGTTAACCACAGAAACATAAAGATTAGTACAAAATATTTAGTATAGATCTAGCAAATGAATGAATGAATGTGTGTGTGTGTGTGTGTGTGTGTGTGTGTGCGTGTGCGTGTGTGTGTGTGTGTGTGTGTGTGATGTTGATTCTAGTAGGGACATACATAAAATTCGGAGAAGCATAGTTGTTTAAAGATCCTGAGAGGACAAAATGCTCAATATTCGACTTTTCAACACAGATTTTCCGCAATTAAAAATGTCAACTTGGCTAAAACATGAGTTGTACCCATGATTGACAACCACACTACTAAAAATTTTGGAACTCCTAAATATATTAATCAATGCAATGACACAGTTCATATGAGTTTATCATCTTTGTAAAATTGAGATAACTTTTATTTAGCATAGACCTTAAAGTCTTAAATTTAAATCGAAGAAAGATTAAAAATAACTTCTAAAATGGAAAAAAACCCAGATTTGTGAACAAGTGTTTGGTTGCACTTAAAATGCTGTGACTAAAAAAGGTATCTTTAGATGGTTTTGGCATGTTAAACAAATGAATGAAGAAAGAACAGTAAAACAAATTTAAAAGGTGAATGTGGTTAGTGTGGTGTGGCGTTCCATTCTTTCTGACTACCCTTTCAGAGAAGCGGCATGATGGTTAGTTTTATTTTTTATTCATTTCACATACCGATCGTCTCATAAATAGATAAACAGGCAATATATGTACAACTCGAATATTTCAGTACCTACTGAAAATAAGTTAAGATTAAGGGTAGGAGTCTGCCGTTAGACACATGGTCTTAATTTTCATATGTCACACAATTTGCAATCAAGAAACCTTGTCGCGACAGGATGGGGTATAAGGCAGCACGCTATACACACAAGACTAGTTTGTGAAATATTAATACTTCCGCGTTGCTGTCAATGGCGAGACTGCGCCAGTTTTCAAAATGTTCCTTGAAAAAGTTTATCTCGGTAAATATCACTTTTTTTTAAATTGTGACACGCGTATGAATGCATAAAAGTACGTGCATAATCGGTTTTAAGAAATAGTGGTATTTAACAAGTAAAACTTCAATTTAAAAAGGAAAGATACCACATTACCACATGACAAAAAATATTTAATAGTTATTTTTAGGATAGTGCTACTTATATTCTTCTTCTTTTTGTTGTATTTATTATAAATTACATGAAGCAATATTATCCACTGACACTTCGTGATGGAATTGCATTTTTAATTTATTATTAGATTAAAACCAATATTTTTAGCTTTTCCACTTTTTATTTGACCAGCGACCGGGTTTCGTCGTTACCGACATCATCAGACTGGTCTGAAACCCGGTCGCTGGTCAAATAAAAAGTGGAAAAGCTAAAAATATTGGTTTTAATCTAATAATAAATTACATGAATCAAGATGATCAGTCCTGTGAATACATCTGAAATAAACTATTTACTTGTTATTTTATTAAATTAAATACAGTTTCGACGGCAAATTACAATTATTTTATTGGGAGAAATAAAATAACTTTGTCTTTTGATCCACACACTTTAATTGAAATAAACCAACTAGTTTCGGCAACATCCTGTTGCCCTCTTCAGGGTTCGTTTCATAACATAGTACATAACTTTTTTTTTTTTTTTATATTATAACCAGTTAGCGTTCGAGGGTTTCTTGGACGACACCTGTATGAAATATTTTTTTATATTATTTTTTGACATCTCATCAAAGATGAAGAAGAATATGGTATAAGTCTGGGCATTTACAGGGCTGACGACCGTCATAGGCTGGTTTAAGTGATCACTTAACACACGTGTAACATTCACCAATTCTACCCATTATTGATAACCATACTACTCAAATTCTTGGAAGTTCTATTTAAGTACCTATATGAAACAATTTTGAAACATTATTCTTGAATTACTAGATACTTCACCGTCGTCAGCCCCGCAAATGCCCAGACTTCCATATTCTTCTTTATCTTTGATGAGATGTCAAAAAACAATATGAATGTGACTCCTATAATTAAAGATAATCCATATTTTGGTAGATTACAGTATTTGGACACACTCAAAATGTTTTAAATATTTTTTTATGTGTTTTTGGACAGCGACAGTGACTCTCGGATCTCATAATGCGAGCGGTTAGACATGTTATGTAAAGCTTCGCTGCTCTTCTAGATTGGTTCCCGATACTGTCACCAGGGGGTACTAATGAGGCGCTGTCCTTTATGGGGTTGAGACGAGATGAAGGGAGGCCAACTAGAGATGATTAATAATGCATTAAACACACCACTATCCCATACCATTTACAATTCTGAAACGTTCTTTAACATTTTTACCAAGAAAAAAGTTTACTTGCAAATTAAATCATTTTATAACCCTTATTCGCACCCAATGGTGCATAGGGCACTGCATTATATAGGATTAGTGTTATCTTGATCGTTAAATACACGAAGCAATGGTGATCAGCTTCCGCTTCATGTGCCAGTCCAACGTAATATTAAATTAATATTAGACTGAAAAATCACTAACTTTTATTTTGACTCTCTTTAGAATAGAACCCAGGACCTCCAGCCTGGTAGCCTAGCGCTCTAACCCATTACACTATGGAGGTATATTAATGAACAAAATAAATAAATAATGGAAGTGTGGGCATTTATAGGGTTATTAACCTATTAAGGGCTGGTTTATATGATCACTTTATGCAAAACTTCTGAGTGGAGGTGGATCCAAAATGTGTGAACATAGATTTAACATAGAACATAGAACATAGAACTTAGTATAGTATGGCACAATTTATTAAAATCTATTGTTTCAAATGTTTCTATGCATTCTGCATTCTGCATCATTTTCAAATGCTTCTTATCTTATGTTTTTCTCATTTATTTATTGTAAATATGCTTCTTATGCCTATTTATTGTACCTGTTTATTGTTTTTTATTTTTTATTTTGCCATGTATTAGTTTTGGATATTTAAAAAAAAAACTTTTTTGTTACTGTATTATTTGTTTTCCAGTATTGTTAACCTTAATCCCATGTCACAAAATGAGAAATAGAAATTACTCATCGGGAATATTTTATGTATATATGACTTATGTATGTAATATGCTTTGAAAAAATAAACAATCAAATACTAAATTAAACACCATGTTTCAAATCCGTGATATACGTTTTTGTTCACAACATTTCGAATGTGTCCAAATACTTGTTCACAAATCTGGATTATCTTCAATGATAGGAGTTATTAATCACACAAGAACATTTAAGAATCACTTGTAGAGTGTGGTTGTCAATCATGGGTAGAATTGGTGAATTTATTTATAGATTTGACATTTAATTTGTAGAATTCCATTTTAATTTATGTAATAATTTTTCTTCCGCCTCCGTAGTATAATGGTCAGCACGCTCGGCTACCGTTCCCAGGGGGGGTAAAATAAATATGAGTGATTTTTTCACTGTAATATTTATTCAATATTACCCTGGACTGGTACCTGAAGCGGAGGGCTGATCACCTTTCCTTCATGTGTAAACGATCAAGATAACACTGCGTTTATATGACGCAGTGCCCTATGCACCATTGGGGTGCGGATAAGGGTTTTATTATTATTATTAAAAATAATTTTTAAAACAAACAGATTTTTTGAGTCTACTAAGTTGTATTTTAGTTAAAAAAAAAAAATTATAACAAAAACACAAAAAAAATATTGTGACAATTGTAATCATTTAAACCAGCCTATGATGCTCGTAAGCCCCGTAAATACCCTGGCCTCCATAATCTTCTTCATCTATGTTGTCAAAAAATAATACGTTTCTGTTCGTACAAATACCTTAATTGACCTTGAGTGGTTAAGTTCGTTGTTTGAAGCAATTGAAAATATATACAATAAAAAATTAAAACAAGCTTGCATTCGACTGCAGGTAGAGGAATGTAATATGATGTCAAAATCGTAGTTTACGAGTGCGGATGAAATAAAGATATATCGTATTGGTGCCGCGTTCTGCAGTGGGTTTTGCGGAAATACCGAAATGTCTCCGTAATACGATTATTAAAATAAAAGCTCATTGATAAAGTGGGGTGAAGTGGGGCGACGGGCCGTGAATAGTAATGGATGTCGGGGAAGAAAATTTGTATGCCGGAGCTAACTCGCTGAATGTGTGGACGCTTTCATAATAACACGATTCAACATGTATCGGGAGATACAAATTTTAAATTTTGATTAAATCTTTGTACATATACATATATTATATATATATATATATATATATATATATATATATATATATATATATATATATATATATATATATATATATATATATATGTAATAAAATAACTAGGTACCTACCTATACATTTTATTAAGTACTTACAAAAAGTACCTACATAAAACAGTTCTACCACCAGATGCCGCATGCGTCGCTCAGAATAAAACAAAAGACTTCCGATAATATTATTAACTGTCAGAATCAGATAGATAGATAGATAGATAGATATAAAAATTATTATAAAGATAAATTAAGAATAAACTTTAATTACAAAGCATCACATTGTTTATTTTATTATTATACACCCACTTTACATATTATTTACACCCAATTTATAAAGAAAAATATTACCACGTTATAAAACGACAATTTTGTTAATTGGAAATGGATTATGAAACATTAGATGTATTAAAACAATTACTACAATATGTTCGGAGTGAGAGAGAAAAATTAGAAGATGATCAAAGAAAACAATTAGAAGATATTCAAAGAAGACGTGGAAATTTAAGAACTAGTGATAAAATTAAAAATAAAAATAATGTGGAAAAAATTTCTACAAAATATAAAATAAAATATACTCCAGGAAAGAAGAATTTCGAAGCAGATTGTGTGGGCAGGAATCCAGTATTAGAATCGAAGGAAAATGCAAATGAACAATTAAAAGTTGTAAATTTGGTTAAATTAGAAGATATTTCAAAAGATCAGAATAAAAATGAAGACATACAAATAACACAGAAACAGTGCTTGAAAAATGAAAATAAAAATAAAGTAGAAAAAACTTCTACGAAAGATAAAATAAAATATTCTCCAGGAAAGAAGAATTTAGAAGTAGATTGTCTAAGCAGGAATCCAGTTTTAGAATCGAATGAAAATGCAGATGAACAATTAAAAGTTGTACATTTGGTTATATTAGAAGATACTTTAAGAGATCTGAATAAAAATGAAGGAATTCAAAAGAAAAAAACAAATGGATTGAAAAAAACTGTGTCTACTTTAAAATGGTCAAGAAAAAAAAAATACAAAAAAAGAAAGAAAGAAAAAAGAAGAAAAAAAAAAGAAAAAAAAAAAAAAAACTTTATCATATCACTAAACTTATACCAGTCCCTTCACTACAAGAAGATGATCCGGAGGACGAGTGAAAATTTTACTATGAATTTTCATCCCCAAGGGGGGAGATGTAATAAAATAACTAGGTACCTACCTATACATTTTATTAAGTACTTACAAAAAGTACCTACATAAAACAGTTCTACCACCAGATGCCGCATGCGTCGCTCAGAATAAAACAAAAGACTTCCGATAGTATTATTAACTGTCAGAATCAGATAGATAGATAGATAGATAGATATAAAAATTATTATAAAGATAAATTAAGAATAAACTTTAATTACAAAGCAACACATTGTTTATTTTATTATTATACACCCACTTTACATATTATTTACACCCAATTTATAAAGAAAAATATTACCACGTTATATATATATATATATATATATATATATATATATATATATATATATATATATATATATATATATATATATATATATATATATATATATATATTATATATTATTATTTTGTGGCATCTCATCAAAGACGAAGAAGAATATGAAAGTCTGGGCATTGTCGGGCGCTGACAACCGTCATAGGCTGGTTTATGTGATCATTTTACACATGTGTAACATTTACCAATTGTACCCATTATTGTCAACCACACAACGTAACTAAAAATCACTCATATTTATTTGACTCTACCCCTGCGAATCGAACCCGGGACCTCTAGTACGGTAGCCAAGCGTGCTGACCCTTTCACTACAAAAGCGGTTGTAGTGTTAAATTTTTAATAATCTTAAAAAAATTTAACAAATTGTATAATTAGACAAAAACCTACAAATCTTATTTGTACCACAACTCAGCAATTAATAATGAGCGTATTTCGTTACCCATCCTACTAAACATCGCGGTGAAAATGATCTCTAGATTGTTCGTAATGAGTTACACCGCGAGCCGCTGGTAACGGAGTAACGGGAAGTTCCACAGTACTACCGTGTGGGGAGGCACAGTCACGCGAACCTCTCATTACCGGACACGGCTTAGGGGTGGCTCGCACGAACTGTTACGATTAGATCAATCTTTCATAATGCTCTTTTTGATTTCGAATCGCGTCCAATCACGTTCGTTTAATTCCACAAGTTAATCAAGCGATAAAAATATAAAGAAATATGTTTATTTTTTAAGCAAGTTAATTAAATATTCTAATTAGTTTGCTAAATGAAGTTATAATAATTGATATTAGTAATTTTAGTAAATAACCACTCACCGACTACTTCTGTCTACCGGTTTCGAGACGTACCCGTCTCTTCGTCAGGACATACACTACAATTTAACAATCATGCGAACAACACTACACCACACCCACTTAGTACTATTCACATACACTATCACTACACATGCAAAACATGCAGAGCGAGTTGTTAGTCCCACCATGCTTTTGGGAAACTTTTCCCAAAAGCATTTTCCCAAAAGCAAAGTTTCCCAAAAGCATGGTGGGACTAACAACTCGCTCTGCATGTTTTGCATGTGTAGTGATAGTGTATGTGAATAGTACTAAGTGGGTGTGGTGTAGTGTTGTTCGCATGATTGTTAAATTGTAGTGTATGTCCTGACGAAGAGACGGGTACGTCTCGAAACCGGTAGACAGAAGTAGTCGGTGAGTGGTTATTTACTAACATTACTAATATCAATTAAAATGTTTGACCACAAAGTAAATGCTTTGAATATAAATAAGAAGATATAATAAGTTACAATAATTTAGTTGTTAGCTACCGGCTACACGTTTTTATAACTTAGTTTATTTAAAGACAAAATAATGAAAAAAAAAAAGCACACATTTCTATGTGAACTTTCTATTTTGAGGTAAGAAGTGCTTGTACCAAAGTTAAAAGAAGTATTAAAATACCATTTATAAATACTTTTAGAAATATAATTAAAATGTAACTTTGTTTTAAAATTACTATAAATATTTTATCATACTACTACTACTACTACTACTACTACTACTACTACTACCATCACGCCGTTTCCCCGCAGGGGTAGGCAGAGAGGATGGAACGCCACACTCTTCTGTCCTGACATACACTCCTAGCCTCCTTCACATCCATACATCTAGTCATACATGCCCTCCGATTACGCAGACTTTTGACACCTCCAGATTTTAGGTTCTGATTGATCTGATCGTGCCAAGTCTTTTTCGGTCGTCCACGTTCTGTTTTCCCTCTCAAGACTGATTAATACTAAAACACAAAAAATAATGAAAAAAAAAAAGCACACATTTCTATGTGAACTTTCTATTTTGAGGTAAGAAGTGCTTGTACCAAAGTTAAAAGAAGTATTAAAATACCATTTATAAATACTTTTAGAAATATAATTAAAATGTAACTTTGTTTTAAAATCACTATAAATATTTTATCATAACTTTATTATAATGTCTACCGGTTTCGAAGCTAATCGCCTCTTTATCAAGACTGATTAATACTAAAACACTATCTACTTAAGAAAATTCAAAATATTTTTACGGTTTGGGAAAAACATCTAGAAATTATAACATCCGATGTAAAGAGCATACAATATGTCTTTACATTATAAAGTAATTATTATTCTAAATTTGCCAATTACCTAATATAAAATATCCATTCATTTGATAAAAATAAAGGTCGTAATATATTTCACACATGCAATAGAGGAGTTTAATTAGATTACTTAGAAATATTAGAATTTAAAAAACAATTAATAATATTATTTTTGACATCTCATCAAATATGAAGAAGAATATGGAAGTCTGGGCATTTACGGGGCTGACGACCGTCATAGGCTGGTTTAAGTGATCACTTTACACACGTGTAACATTCACCAATTCTACCCATTATTGACAACCACACTACTCAAATTCTTGGAAGTTCTTTATACATGAACCAATTTAGAAACCTTGTTCTTGAATCACTAGAACTTCACTAGAGACATCAATTGGTGAGATGTAAAGAAGCTTTTTATTAAGCAGAAACTCTTATATTAGTATGTGAGGTCCGAATCCTGGATTATAATCACACACATGAGAAACGCCAGAAAATACCATTTTCATTTTTATTATTTAAGCTTATAATTTGACCAGATAATTTATTTACAACATTTTGAGTGTGATGAGATGTCAAAAAATAATATGAAAATAACTCCTGTAATTGGAGATAATCCAGATTTTGTGAACAAGTATTTGGACACACTCAAAATGTTGTAAATTAATAATAATTTACAAGTAATAAATACACAAGTAAATGATTTTTCTAAAAGTCCGTTATCAAATATGTTTCCAATCACTCATCATCCCTGATCCCTTTTGACTGTGACTGTCAAACAACATAAAAAAATAAAGCCACTTCAGATCTACCCAAGCTCCTTTCTGTAACCTTCAATATATTTAGAATTTTGTTAAGTATATAGTGTTTCAGTATAATTCAGTCTTGATAAATAAGCGGTTAGCTTCGAAACCGGTAGACATTACAATTAAGTTATTATAAAATATTTATAGTGATTTTACAACAAAGTTACATTTTTAATTTATTATTAGATTAAAACCAATATTTTTAGCTTTTCCACTTTTTTATTTGACCAGCGACCGGGTTTCGTCGTTACCGACATCATCAGACTGGTCTGATGATGTCGGTAACGACGTCGACCCAGTCTGATGATGTCGGTAACGACGAAACCCGGTCGCTGGTCAAATAAAAAAATGGAAAAGCTAAAAATATTGGTTTTAATCTAATAATAAATTAAAAATGCAATTCCATCACGAAGTGTCAGTGGATAATATAAATCTGTTACATTTTTAGCATAAAATGGAAAATCATAAAGTTAGTGCTTCAAATACAAAAAAAACTAACTAACTAACCATCACGCCACTTCCCCACAAGGGTAGGCAGAGAGAATCGAACGCCACATCACTTTGTCTTTGCAAACATTATTCGCCTCTTCTACATTCATGCATCTCCTCATACATACCCGACGATTATTACGACTCCGGACCCGGCCGCTTTCAAGTATTTGACATACCTTAATGTGCCAGGTTTTCCTCGGTCTTCCTCTGCTTTTTCCAACTACATTCGCCTCATAAATTTGTTTAACCATTCTTTTCTCACTCATACGTTCCAAATGTCCAAACCCTCTCAACACACCTTTCTTAATTTTATCGATAAAACTTATCTCAGCCTTGCATTCTTTCCTTATTTCATCATTCGAAAATCTATCAAACATCGTTTTGCCACACATTCGTCTGAGGGATCGTATTTCGACTGCATTCAGTCTGCTTTCATCCTTCTTTTGCCAACTCTATGGTTCGCTTCCATACATAAGGGTTGGAACCAGAACTCCATTGTGTACTGCCAATATAAATTATAATTATAGAATTGTTGTTGCTGGATATGCTAATTGCTGAAAACAAGGGAGGCAAAGTTAGTAAGATCAGGTTAGGAGTTGCAGGGGATAGATAAGCTAACTGGATGATACGATTGATTATTCATAGATAAATGATTTAATAATTACAGAATCGTATATTTTTGAAACTGAAAATTGATAAAAACGAGGAAGACAAAGAGAGTTGGATCTTGTTAGCAGATGAAAGGGAGAAATAGAGGAACGACTTAATTTATAATATGATAGATAGTTAGGGTTCCAAGAATGCATAAACATATTTCAAGTGTTTTTTTAAACCATCAAAAAGATTGTTTACTTAACGAATGATAATAATTAATAACTTAATAAAATTACTACATTAAAAATAGTAAAAAACATATTTGTAAAATATTTAAGTCAATAACTTGTATTCTAATATAAATGGTTTTATTATTTAAAATAATATCAATTTCACATAATATCATTTTTTAACATTTTAAAATGTGCTCTCAGTACGAGAGAGCTCAGTGAGGAGACATTTTCGTAATTTGTAATGTGAATTAAAAAGAAGTAAAATAAATTAATGTACGTTAATACGAATCTTGACATACGGCATGGAAACAAGAGCCGACACCGCGAGAACAAAAAGCCTTCTTAGGACATCCGAAATGAAGACTCTACGATCCATTGCAGGCCTAACACTTCGCGACAGAGTTCGATACTCTAAAATAAGAAAATCTGCGATGTTGAAGATGTTGTGCGATGGGGAAGAGAAATAAGACGTTTCTGGAGAAATCATGTGGGAAGAGCGAGTTCGGATCGAGTGGTGAGGATAGCAGCGGACAGCAGCATAAGCGGGATCAGGCCCCCAGGAAGACCACCTAAACGATGGAGGGATAGCTGGTCTTCCACCTCCCAGGAGCGGACCGGAGAATGACAGGACTTAGTCCTAAAAGAAGAAGAAGAAGAAGATATATTTGAAATACTCATTGTATGCATTATCACACAAAAAAAGCAGGTACTAAAAACGACATGATATTATATAAGAAACAAAGTCATTGAAATACTGTTAAACTTTACGAAAAGCTCAAATTCGTTTGAATTCCGAAATATTAGAGACGGTAATTTATTCTAATAGCCACACCGTGAAATAAAATATTTGTAATGTACCCACAACTTCAAAATATTACTAAAATGTAATTTGAAAATTTACAATATAAAATATATTCCGAACGAAGAATGACAGGACTTAGTCCTAAAGAAAGAAGAAGAAGAAGAAGAAGAAGAAGAAGAAGAAGAAGTTTAAATGAACATTTTCAACTTAAAACTTGGCCAGGTTGAACACATGTAAACGCTGGATTATGTATGTAATACCTTCTCCTGCAAAGTAAGCATTTCTTGGTTTATTCCCGAGGATATTCCCACCGATCCTGTCTCGGTCCGAGGCCCAGCTTTGGACATTTATAAAGCTTACAATTTGTTACCAGCCCTTCTCACCCCCTAACTCTTTATACAGCCAGATCCAACCCCAGTTGCATATGACGCCATAACGTCTAGAAAAATAGCGAACACGGTCTAACTAAAGCCTCCAACCGTAGAAATATTGCAACTTAAAACATTTTGTATTATTTATTGATTCGGCATTAACTTTGTGGAATGACATGATTATTTTAATAAAATTAAACACTTGAATTTACCACTTTAATGAATTTTATTTATATTTTCGACTAGATGGTTTTATCTTCTGGTACAAATTAAAACATTTAATTTAATTTGTACCAGAAGTTGAAAATATGTGTCGTTTTCGAAACCAGTCGTAAATATAAATACAACTTATTTATTGATTTGGCGTTTAATTTGTAGAACTCCATTTTAATTTATGTATTAATTTTAAATCATACACAGATTTTTTGAGTCTACTAAGTTGTATTTTATTAACAAAAACACATAAAAAATTATACTGTGACAATTGTTTCGCCTTGTTAGGGCATTATCAAACGAATGTCCATGTCAAGACAAGGCGAAACAATTGTCACAATATAATTTTTTTGTGTTTTTGTTAATAAAAAACAACTTAGTAGACTCAAAAAATCTGTGTTTGATTTCAAATTAATACATAAAATAAATACAACTCATTAAAGTGGTATATTCAAGTGTTTAATTTTATTAAAAAAACATTTTACTCAAAAATGCATGAAAATATTTTTTTTCTTTTATTAATGGTCGTTACCAATTTGTACATAATATATTTCATGTATATTGAGATGTTCTCAAATCTAGACATGTTTACATAAATAAACTCAGAAATGGTATTTTACGAAGCTTTTATTTTTACTCTTAAATCGTCATGTGATTCCATAGTTTCAATACCAAATCAATAATTTGAAAAATACTAGAAAAAGATAATAAAATAAAGTTCTATTTTTTCTTTACCTTTTCAATGTTTAGCTGAGACCTATATTTTTTTTAAATAAATGAGAGGTCAAAGGATCAAGTCCCTGTACATAATACGACTAAATACCAGGAGAGAAGAAAACACAGGAGATCGGGGTAAACGAGGTCACTCTCATCGCAAAAAGGGTAAAGGTCATATTTGACCCTTAACTCTTGATAATATTCATATGAGCACTGAACAGTTTAAGTGTTAATATTTAATGCTAATTTGCTTCCTGTAACATCCTAATTGTGTTATAATCTCCAGGCAACCAAAATTACGGAGCGTTTTCAAAATATTAATTATAAATTATCCCTAAATTGTGATAGGTACTGAGTTGCTTCATCCGTTTAGCGATTAACAATTCATTCGAAGGTGTTTTAACCGAGTGTTAATACTCTCAACCTGAAATAAAGATACCCTCAAATTTTACAAAATTTCAATTATAAATTATACTCTCTCTTTTCTGAAATTATCTATGTATTTACTACAAAGAAAAGTAACTTAATGAATTATTTACATGGATCATACCTGGAACAATTTCTAGATTTTTTTATAAGTAGGGAGTATATTTTCTTTATAAAATTAAACGACTTTGTTTTAACCACTTATTTATTGGTACACTTTATCCAACCGGTTTCGACAAGAACCCTGTCATTATCAGGATTTATATGATATACTAAATTCTAAAAGTACGAAATACTTATAACATGGTAATAATTTTCTTTTGTAAATTGGGTGTAAATAATATGTAAAGTGGGTGTATAATAATAAATTAAACAATGTGTTGCTTTGTAATTAAAGAAACGACAGTAAAAGTTTATTCTTAATAAATCTTTACAATAATTTTCTATCTATCTGATTCTGACAGTTAACAATATTATATATTTTCTATCTGATGTCTTTTGTTTTATTCAGTGCGACGCATGCGACATCTGGTGGTAGAACTGTTTTATGTAGGTACTATATGTAAAGTACTTAATAAAATGTATAGGTAGGTACCTAGGTATTTTATTACATACTCATAATTAATTACCCTTCTCTTACCAAAAACTTCCACGCACTCCGTACACCTTATGAAAATATGATTTAAAAAATATGATTCAAAAACTCACAAATGTTGTTTTTATTGTGCATGGCGTAGCAAATACGTCAACTTCAAATGACAATTACGAATGGAATCGCCCAAAAACAGTATGGTTTGAAGCCGCACGCAGTTGGATAAAGTGTACCAATAAAAAAAAAGTGCTTAAAACAAGGTTGTTTAATTTTATAAAGTTTATAAAATGTGCCACAAAGTGTCTGCGAAAAACATTCAAGAAAAAGTATATTTTCTATTTGTTTGTATCTAATTACCTTTGCTTCATGTGTTGACAATCAAGTAACACTGCGTTTATATGATGCACTGCCCTATGCACCATAAGGTGTGGGTTTGAAAAAATAATTATTGGAGGTAGAAAGGTGGATAAAAATATAGCGAGAAGCTTGAATGCAAAAAATATAATAAATTATGCTCGGAATAGAGTGATTGTACAAGAGAGATATGTCCATATAACTGTCAGTTCACAGCGGTGTATAAATGCTGACAATGATGTATGGAAGTAAAAAAAGGAATTGTTTACCAAGGATGAAAGCAAAATCAACACCTTTGAAATGCGATCACTTAGAATAATGAGTGGAAATCGATGGATGTAAAAATTTAAAATTTAGGTATCGAAAACAACGTAAGACTGAGTTAGTTAGTCCTCAAGTCTGATTCTTTTCAGAAAAAAAATCAATTATCAGGAAAGATGTTAGTCTGAGAATCCCAAGGCTAACGATCTAGCAGTGGCTGGCTTAAAATATAACTTTTTACACTTATTATTTTTTTAAACCCTTATCCGCACCCCAATGGTGCATAGGGCACTGCTTCATATGAACACAGTGTTATCTTGATCGTTTACACACGAAGGAAAGGTGATCAGCCCTCCGCTTCAGGTACCAGTCCAGGGTAATATTGAATAAATACACTTATGTGACGATTAAAATTCTGCCCATTGTGGAACATCAATATTGCGTTAATTTTTAAAATGGTATAAATATTCACTGTTTCAAGATTGATAGAAATTTTGATGGATGTGGAATTTCGACAAACAAGAAATTTGTAAAATATAAGTCGTACTTCGTATAAAAAAATACAGGTATATGATGTGTCTCAATTAAAACTTCTGCCTATTCTTTGTGTGCCATGTCAGGCCGTCTACTATCACTTGGGAGTAATTGTCACTGTCTTGAGCAGCTTTGAAAACAGCCTCAACAGTTTTTATCCCCGTTCAATCTCGTATATTTATGTTATAAGACTATTTGTTACAAGACTTTTTTTCTCTATTAGTGTATTTTTTTTATATTAGATACTGTATATATTGTCCGCCTCCGTAGTGTAATGGTCAGCACGCTCGGCTACCGTTCTGGAGGTCCCAGGTTCGATTCCCAAGGGGGTTAAAATAAATATAAGTAATTTTTTTACTGCAATATTTAATCAATATTACCATGGACTGGTACCTGAAGCGGAGGGCTGATCACCTTTCCTTCATGAGTAAACGATCATGATAACACTGCGTTTATAAGACACAGTGCCCTATGCACCATTGGGGTGCGGATAAGGGTTTTAATTATAAAATATATGTATTATATGTATTATCTTAAAGGCTTCAGCCGTTCAATAAATAAATATTTCGGAGCCAAGAAATGCCTGTCTTGATTCATAATTGAAATGTTTCAGAAGAGTTCTTTGAGGGAGTTTGAACATGAGGAATGGATGACGTGAGAAAAACTAAGAATTTTTTTGACAAATCGCTCACTCCTTTCAAGAACGTCATAAATCAAAATACTTGATTTTTCAGGAGAACGTTTTTAAAGTTTAAAAATATAATACAATGTATCAAAAATAAATATCAAGCCACTTACTGAACTTTTTACTATACAACAGATTTTTTTAGGTAAAACCTGAAGGTTTTTTCTCCATTTGAAAAATATTTAAAAAAACAATAAAATAATACCTTTTATTAAAAATGCAAGAACAACACTTTCTGCCCTGTAGCGGGTAAATATTTAGTTAAAAATATGCCTCTTTTGCTGGGATATATTTCATTTTCTAGGCATTCCGAAAACATGCACAACTGAAAACTGACGATTTTTGATTTGTGACGTTCTTGAAAGGAGTGAGCGATATGTACATAACAATTTAATACCGATACGTCAGTAAGGTATTTACATACTTAAATCACAGGGTTACTATGCATATTAATGTTTGTCAACTAATAAATCATTAGAGCACAGAACAATGAAGGTCATAGTTAATTAACCTTCATAACATACAAAGTAATGAACAAGACTTACATGATGAAAACGTTAAAAAAAAAACAAAAACAAAAAAGTGTTCGTAAAATCGTACTGCTCTTAAGAAAACCGATGAAATTTAAATTAAAAATTGAAAAAGAAACAGATTTTTGATTTATGACGTTCTTGAAAGGAGTGAGCGATATGTGAATGAGACAGCAGAACGAGAAAAAAACATCCCTTCAATATTTTAATGATATTAATGATAATTTATGATATTTTTAATGTGTAATTATTAAAGATTTCTTAATCACGTTTCGGTTTTATCATAGTTGCTTAGATATAAAATATGCAAACGGTGCATTTACTACGTGCGATGTATTTTTATCAAACCAAAATTTTATCTTTACAAAGTGGCGCAGAAGTCGGGGTAAATTAGCCTACAAGGCGCGAACTAAATATGAAATAAATGTACCCCCGGCATATAAAAGTAGGAACGTGCAAGTTCAGTGCGAGTTCTGGGACGGGAGCGAGCTTACTAATGCATGGACAATTTAGTTGGGAACCTATTCCCCTCCGTACACGTACTCGCGACAAGTACCTGCAGACCAAACGTACTTGTTCATTAACAAAGTGCTACATTAAAATAATAATAAATAAGTAGAAAAAATGAACACGGTTTAAATAGTTACAGAAAAGCGAGGTAATGTCACTCAATTTTTATGACAAAACAACATTTTTATTTATGTATTGAATGTAGTTACAAGACTTTTTTATTATTTAATTAATTTTCTAGACGTTTGTGCATTTCAATCTTAAAATTCATTTTGATGTTCTCTCCAATAAAAAAACTAAACGCTTGTGCTTGTAGAGGGAATTACACTTTTTATTTGTTGTTTACATTTGTGGGTAATATATATTTTTTAGTGTGTTTTTATTTTGATTTCGTACTGGAGGTCTCGTGTTCGATTCCCAGGGAGGGTAAAATAAATATAATATAAGTGATTTTTTCACTCTAATATTTATTCAATTATACCCTGGACTGGTTAATGAAGCAGAGGGCTTATCACCTTCATGTTTTAAAGATCAAGATAACACTGCTTTTATATGATAAAGTGCCCTATGCACCATTAGTTGCGGATCCTTATCCGTGTGTTCTTTATTTATCCTTATTTTGTGTGATTATTTTCTTCGATTAACGTGTACATAAGTCTTTTTTTTAAGTACTGTTGAATGTCTTCAATTTTTTCTATTTCTGTAGAAAGCTAATTGAAGTATTCGGTTCCCAAATATCTAAAGTTCTCTGGGAATTGTTTGGTATTGCAAATAAATAAACAAATAACTGGTTGTGTGATATTAAGACTGAATAATAAGTGAACGTAGAAATATATATAAATATATAAACGTAGAAATAAGTACAACTCGAGGAAGATATAGCATTATCATTTCATTATATCCTTAAATGTGGAATGGTTAGGAGTCAGAATAATCAGCCTGCATGTTTGAAGAGATGTATGGAAAAGCGAAACATGTTTGAAAAAGCAGGATAGCTTAGCAATTTATCTCTCAGTTAGAACAAATTTTAAAATATTTTACGTTTCCCTACGTACATACATGTTTGTATCAGGAGCACATAAGTACTAGAAAGACAGATAGTAGAGTAACGCAATTACGCGAAGCAGCGAGACATCTGTATACCGTTTACTTGCTGTAGTTTTGTATGGACCCTAATGAATGTGCAAATTTATATGTACGGGCTAGGACGCCACGATCTACGGCAACATTACGTATCTTATGCCTTACTACCTACTAGTGCCACTGGCGCGTGCCGGAAGTGGGTTAACTGTTAACCCTTTGTATACTCATTAATTATCAAACACCGATTTTTTTTTTTTTTAATATTAAAGCCCATTTTTAAATACCTTTACTCATCATCTACGATGACGTGATTAGGCTGCAGTTAGTCTGACTAAAAAAATTAACATCAGGTTTGTTACCAATTTCTTCTAAACAGTTTATATAATTTCTTTCATTGTTAATTTTTTTAAATCTTTTTCCAATTACATTCGCCCCAAAAATTTGTTTTATCGTCCTTTCCTCACGCATTCGTTCTACATGTCCAAACCATCTCAATGCAACTTTCATAATTTTATCGATAATGCTGATCTCAGCTTTGCATTCCTTCCTTATTTCACTATTCGAACATCTATCATCCATCGTTTTGTCGCGCATTCTTCTGAGAGATCGCATTTGGACTACATTCAGTTTACTTTCATCCTTATTTTGCCAACTCCATGTTTAACTTCCATACATTAGAGTTGGAAACAAATACCTTCTAAAAGCTTGATTTTTTCTCTTACCGCCTGCATGTGCCAGACTAGTATTGTAATCCCGGCAAGTAGCAAGTAGCAAGTAGCAAGTAGCATGTATCATTTAATAAGTATGCGCCGCGCGTAGTTGGCAAAGTGGTTTAGGTGCGGTATCGCGGATAAATCATTCCTCGGCTCCGCGCCCGCGGATACTCACGGCCGGGTCGGCGCGGGATGTTCCCTCAAACTTCCCGCCCGCGTCATGATGAATGGCTGAAGGATTGTTTCGGAATAGTTGTAGCACGCTAGCGCGAGGACTGAAACTGAAACATTCTGCAAATTCGCAACGTGTACGTTGAATTAAAAGCCGAAACATATAAGGATTGCCAACACAAGTTTTCATAACTCCTGCTAGTGCAATTCTTGTGTATGACCACAAAACTAAAATAATATATAATAATATGATCATTTTATACTAATTATTAAAGAATTTACAAATTCTGACAGTAAACAACCATATTCTTATTTTACATATCGCTCACTCCTTTGAACAACGTCATATATGAAAAATCGTCAATTTTCAGTTGTGCATGTTTTCGAAATGCCCAGAAAATGTACTATATCCCATCAAAAGTTGCATATTTTCCACTTAATACTAACCCGCTACAGGGCAAAAAGTGTTGTTTTTGCATTTTGAAGAAAGGTTATTTATTCTATATATTTATTTATTTAAAGTTTAATTATTCTTTTAAATATTCTAAATATTTTTCAAATGGAGGAAAAACCTGCAGGTTTTACCTAAAAAGATCTGTTGTACAGTAAAAAGTTCAATAAGCGGCTTGTTATTTAATTTTAAAACATTTCAATATATTCTTAAACTTTAAAAACGATCTCCTGAAAAATCAAGTTTTTGAAAGGAGTGAGCGATATATTCTTATCTTGTTACGTAGAAAAAAATCCTTTAACCACTCTCATTAATTCTTCTCCTTTCTTTTTACTTCCTGCATATTCTATTTTTTATACCATACCCTTACCCTTTTACTCCCTTCCTCACACACACACTCCCATTCTTTTTTATTTATTTTTTATGTCTTAATGTTTTAATAGTTATTATAACATTAATGTGGAATTGTTTAATTGGCTTTATTTTTATTAATGTAACTATTTTTTTATTATATACTTTTTGAAATGTAAAGCTGTACAATTCCCGAACAAATAAACAAATAAAGTATGCTAAAACTAACCATATTAACGTATGCATTTAAAAATTACTCTCACATAACACAAAAAGCACCTCCCAGCAAATAACACAAATCACAAAAAATACACTTTGTGGAAATGTACGTAGAACTACGCGATCTAAAACTCGATAGAACATCAAACAAAACCCTTTTGGTCGAAATAACATTTATTTATAATATTTTTTGACATCTCATTAAAGATGAAGAAGAATATGGAAGTCTGGGCATTTACGATGCTGACGACCGTCATACGCTGGTTCAAGTGATTACTTTACTCACGTGTAACATTCACCAATTCTACCCATTATTGACAACACTATTCAAATATTAGAAGTTCTATATACATATGAAACAATTTTGTGACATTGTTCTTGAATCACTAGAACTTCACTAGAGACATCTATTGGTGAGATGAAAAGAAACCAATTTTCAGTTAATTTGTTTTATGTGTGAGATGAAATAAAAATACGGAAAATATTTTACTTTTAGTTATTGATTCGTCAGTCACTTTGTGGTTTTAAGTTTCACTTGGTAAATACATTTTTTTAAAATCTATTGTGACACATGTTTCGATGCATTCCGCATCATTTTAAACATTTAACAGTATTTGAAAATGCTACGGAACACATCGAAACACGTGTCACAATAGATTTATTTATAAAGTGGTATTTAACAAGTAAAAGATATTTTACATTCTTCGTTATTAATGTGAGACAAGCGAATACACAATACAATATAATATTTAAAAATTGATTCAGAAATCTCCGGTCCCCATAGAACAACTTCACGTATCTCGACTGCTCATCTATATATGTATTCCTCTTCTCCTGTGACCCTAGGCTATTCAGAGTTCAGCTGGGTTAGATAAAGCAACGATAAAATCATCCTTCTAATAATAACCGATATGAAAGTATTTTATTTTTATTAATTTATAGCCTTTTGGGAAAACGTTTCATGAATTCATTCTCCTGAATAATTTCATGAGAGTTTTATGCAAATATTCAGCAGTAAAATAATGGACGATGGGGATTGGAAGAAAATGAAAATATATTTTGCTGTCATCAGATTCAGCAAAGGTATAAAAATAATGGTATCTAATTAATCTTTGGTCTGGGGCCAATTTTCACAAATACATAAAAATAGTTTAAAACGAAGATATAAGAAGGAACGTAAGGCTGAACAAGGGATAGTTGAAAAAATTATGAACAGTTCTTTAAGGTGGTATGGACATGTGGAGCGAATGGATAATGAGATAATGACTAAAAAAATGTAAGCGGGAGAACAGAACATGGACGGCCGAAAAAGACTCGATCAGATCAATCAGAATCTAAAATTTGATGGTATCAAAAGTCTGCGTAATCGGAGGGCATGTATGACTAGATGTATGGATGTGAAGGAGGCGAAGAATGTGTGACAGAATAAAATATTGTGGCGTTCTATCCTTTCTGACTACCCCTGCGTGGAAACGGCGTGATGGTAGTAGTAGTAGTAGTAGGAGTAGTAGTAAAAAAAGTTGAAAGATAGTATAATTATGTAAGAATTACAAGAAAATAATAAATGTATGGATACGCTGTATGGAAGAAGGTATGCAGTAATGTATGGAAGTGAAGCATGGAATAGCAAAAGAAGAATTTATTTATTTATTTCAACATTTACATAATTACAAATTATATGTTACAATAATTTGCCCTTAAAGATTTCCCGTGTCAAGAGCACATTTTATAAAAATAATTTAATAAGGAATGAAAAATGATTATTCATTCAAATGCAATATAGCCGAATGAATCAATGATTAAAGAAAACACTTGTTTTTTGCCACTTGAGTTTTATTATAGACTACATGTTTCAGAAGTTAAACTTCCATCATTCAGGTCTGTATAATAACTATTAGTTATTATACAGACCTGAATGATGGAAGTTTAACTTCTGAAACATGTAGTCTATAATAAAACTCAAGTGGTAAAAAACAAGTGTTTTCTTTAATCATTGTAACATGTATTACCACAAAGTTAATGCCGAAACAATAAATAAAATATAGCCGAATGATGCTATTTTTTTTTAAATTCTTTTGCGTTTCACAACATAATATAAGTACGAAAAAAATACATAATATAAAAACAAAAAAATATCCCACAAAGGTATGGCCTGTGTGTGGTTATACATTATATTTAGGGTCGTTGTAAAGGACACTGGTAAAAATACAATAGATATTATAAGAAGTAAAATTAGGTTAAAATATGTATGTTAAAAGATGTATTATATATATATATATATATATATATATATATATATATATATATATATATATATATATATATATATATATATATATATATATATATATATATATATATATATATATATATATATATATATATATATATATATATATATATATATATATATATATATATATATATATATATATATATATATATATATATATATATATATATATATATATATATATATATATATATATATATATATATATATATATATATATATATATATATATATATATATATAAGCGATTTTGTTGAATTTTTTTCATGTGTTAATTATTATATTTGTTCATTTGGAATGTGTGGTTGACGGTGGCGCCTTCAGTTATGAAGTTTATACATAGATAAGAAATACACAATTTACGCCAATTAAACATATGTGATATGTCATCTTCAGGAAGAATAATCTAGTGTCTGACAAATACTAATAAATGAGTAGTAATAAAAATATATTTTAATTGTAAATATGTTGCGTAAACAGTTTAGATCTGGACTTATAAGTTTAATATAAACAGATTTAATTAGAATTTTAAAATGAATTGAAAAATTTGTTATAACAAACATGGTTTATCGTATTGTATGAAAAGGAAATATTTTAACTTGTTTTACGTTCATATATGTTCATATGTATGTAAATGATTTCATAAATAACACTCTCCTTATCATTCATCGTTGAGTTTGTGTAATACCACTTTTATATTACTAAATTACAAAGTTATCAATGTTTTTAATTAACAAAATAGATTTCAAAAATATATTTTTACTGATTTTAGTCCTTGCAAATTAAGCATATATGTATTTCAGGTAAAAAAGAAAAATTTGTAGTTTTGACCTTTGGCATATGTTCCCTAAGAACGCTTATACTAAAGGAATATGAATATTTGATGAAATAAAACAAAGGAATTATGTCTACAACCTTTGTTATTTTTATGTATTCTGTTGTGTTTCCTTTGCTCTTCACTTCACCCTTACTGATATCGCTACCCATTATCATTTGATCGGACCCCAGCCAAGCGTCCTTAAGGGAGTCTCAAGCTACCCCTCGTGTAAGGCTTTACGTTATTTAAAGGGCGGGCATTGATTCACTTGGCTGTCTTCCAATCTATCGAAATTGGTTGAGCAAACATGTCATCTCTTTTGTATTCATTTCACTGTATGTTTTTATATTGATACGTGGGTATATGTATACGCTACGTGCTGGTTCAGCTGACACGTTGATAATGATCTAATACTCCAGGTGAACTGAAGTTCTGGCGATAAAATACATAAATCTGGAACATGGAGACACAAAAGTTTAATGTTTCTTGTATATCGTATGCTTGCAATAATGAGTTTATTTTAAATGACGAAAATACAGATATTTGGTGTCTTTACTCAATGTTCTGAGAATTTTTTTTACAAATGTATGGAAAAAAACCTACAAATTATTAGGCTTATTATAAAAACTATCAGTGCAACGTACTTTTTTAGTTATGCTGTGCTGTTCTGAAGGAGATTAACAGTATTTTATGTTTTACTTTTCACCTGTGGATGAACACAAATGTAATATTCTAAACAAGTCGTGTGTAATGAAATAAAACTCAATAAGTGGTATCATACAAGTGTTTTTTTTAACCATGAACATGTCATTCCACAAAGTTAAAACCTAATCAATAAATAATATACTACTGACAGTAGTTTGATAATGCCCTAATAGGGTGAAACAATTATCGAGAATTTTATTTACCATTTTCATTTTTTTTTCAAATAAAATATACTTATAAATCAGCGCCTTATTTCAATATTTGAAATATAAATTATGAAGTTCTTCAAATTAAACACCAAATCAAAAATAAAATAGGTAGAATTGTTAACCGGCCATTTAACCAGCCTAAGACAGATAATTAACCCTGTAAATACCCAGACATTCATATTATTTTTTATACATGTTGAGATGTCAAGATTTGTATATAACCGTTAATCTCAGAGACAAAACTTGGCTCGAAGCTTCTCACACCACTTTCTCAGTTCATTTCCTTGACCGTTGGTCCACAGGCCCTCTTATAGCGAGCAACAAAGTGTTCCTTGGGGCGCTGTTTTAGGTCCTAAAGTAAAATGAGCCCTCATCAACTCCGTCAGATGGCACTACCCCGATAGTCTCGCTGCCCCCGGGCCGAAGGGATGGACCGACCTACCGACCCCACATTCCGGAAACTTTTTGCCTAAACTTGATATATGTTATTTGTACTAAAACTCTGATATATTTGGAATCTTGTCATAAGTGAAGAATTTATTGTGGTTATTCTTGAGATCTGTTTATTATTCATGTATAATACATATTATAATACATACATAAGCTATGAGGATAGTACTCAAGAAAAATAGATATAATTATTTACAAAAAATGAGAGAAAACTCAACTGGTTATCTATAAAAAAGTGACTAAAATTTAATATGCTGATCTTTATATATAAATTTTTAAACGATAAATTAGTGTTAAACAAAAATTTTCATGAACATATTACTGGAAATAAGGGTAAAATAAAACTGCCATTGTTGAAAAAAAACGAGTCACAAAATCGTTTAATGTATGAGGGTTTGAAAATGTATGATGAGATGCCAGAATGTATGAAGAATGAAAAGGGTGTGAAGAATTTAAAAATTAATGTGGTCTCGTGGTTAGTGTCGCGGACTCTTAAGTCAGAGTTTCTCGGTTCGAACCCACTCTACCACAATTTGATACAAATTTTTAGGAATGAGCAAATAGTATGAAATTGAAATATTTGTGTTAATAATAAAAACACAAATATTTCTTAAAAAAAAGCAATAAATAATTAACAACATAATTTAAGACAGTTTTATAAGACAAGCCATCCTGCGGTTGCTGATAATTTATAACTTAAATTTATATTCAGACTTAAATGCCTAATTCGCGCATATGAACCTAATAAATCCACCTGACTGAGGCGCCCCAGCGGATGAGATACGGCTCCAGTAAAGTGTTTCATTAGGGAGGCTGCTTCGGTCGATAAGGGCGCTAAACTTCCGGAAAAATCGTCCCGGAACCCTTGACTGGAGAGAGAGATGTCTGGCGAGCTGCCCGCCGTCCGAATGTGCGACCGTCTGACCCGTCTAATGAAATGCATGTTTGTCTGCCGGAACAGCTTTATAACCTTGAATAAAGGCCTCTAAATGTCACTCCTGCAAACGAAATGCAACTCCGCGCAGACAGCTTTATTGCATCGATGAAATAAAGGAATTAGGGTGCATTTTCATACGAAATTTAAACATAAAAATGACATTTAAATTAATAATTGTGCGTGTGTGTGTGTGTGTGTGTGTGTGTTTACATGAGTTCCAACATTTGAATAGTATGGTTGTTAATCACGGGTAGAATGGTGAGTGTTATTCGTGTATAAAGAGATCACTTAAACCAACCCATGATGGGTCAAAAGCCCTGACAATACCCATACTTCCATATTCTTCTTCATCTTTGTTGGGATGTTAAAATGTAAAAGTTTATATTTTTAACACATTTCTTGTCATTCGTCGTACACTTTGTGTAATACTAGTTGAAAGTAGTACCTTTTATGTGGTAGTTGTGACGTAGTTGGGTAGACGCCAGACTATAAAACTGGCGTCACGGGCTCCATTCCTGTCAATTGCAAAATAAATTCAAGAAAAATTTACTTTCAATTGGTCTGGGTGTTTGTGATGTATTTTCCACATGTACCTTCCTTATCCTTACTTTCCTACCCACAGACAAGCCTCTTCAAGTAGAGGATATTCAAGTTATTCTTTTTTTTTAATGTTGATTTATGTGAAAGGAAAACACCCCTAAATATTTAAGTATTTAATGTTTTTCTTTTCAAGTGTTTGTTTTCGTTCTTTCCAGATGAAGTTGTTTCCGCCACTCGCGCCGGCCTAGTCTCCCCGTGTCGCCGTGCGGCGGTGACGGGATGAGCGCGCACGCGCTGGTGCTGGCCGCGCTGTGCGTGCTCGCCCTCCACACGCAGGCGCACTGCCCGCGCCTGTGCGACTGCAAGTGGAAGGGCGGCAAGGAGTCCGTGCTGTGCCGCGGCGCCAACCTCACCCGCCTGCCCGACCGCCTGGACGCCGGCACGCAGCTGCTCGACCTCACGGACAACCCGCTGGCCGCCATCCCCCGGGACGCCTTCCTCGCGGCCGGCCTGCTCAACCTGCAGAAGATCTACGTCACCAAGTGTCGCCTCAAAACCTTGGACCGATTCGCTTTCCGGAAGCTGATCAATCTAGTCGAACTCGACATCAGCTACAATCAACTGAACGCGATCCCATCTCACATTTTCGACTCTATCCCTGAACTGCGTGAACTTAAACTAAGTGGGAACCCGATTCAGAGAATACTCAACGACGCTTTTAGATATGTTCCTCAACTTGTCAGACTAGAACTATCCGATTGCAGACTCGGAACAGTAGAACCCAGAGCTTTCAGTGGCTTGGAAAACACCCTAGAATGGCTTAAGTTAGATCGTAATAGAATATCCGATATAAAGTCATCCACTCTTACAACGCTTCAAAGTCTACATGGATTAGAATTGGCAACCAATCCTTGGAATTGCACTTGCAGCTTGAGACCTCTCCGGGAGTGGATGTTGAAAAAGAAGGTCCCGTTTGGTTTGCCACCCCATTGCCGATTTCCTCCGCGGTTGGCGGGCCGCTCCTGGGAAAAAATGGAGGTAGACGAATTTGCTTGTGCTCCAAACATCAGACCGGAAGAAACTGAATCCACTGCTGAAGAGGGAGATAATGTTACTTTGACGTGTCGAATCGGAGGCGAACCGACACCGAGAGTTCTTTGGTTACTAAGGAACAGAATTTTAACGAATGTTTCATCTAATAATGGCCGACGTGGCTATTTAGTACGCTCGAGAGGTAACGTCGTGAGTTTGACTCTCGTAGCAGCTGATTCCCAAGATGCGGGAATATATACTTGCGCAGCGGAAAATGTTGCGGGTAAAGCGGAAGCTGTCGTAAAACTAGCCGTTGCTAAGCGCATCGGTGGAAACGCTAGTGGCAGCTTTGCCTTAGCGGCAGGTGCAACAGCCGCACTATTAATATTGACTATTTGTTTATTATTCTTAGGAATAAAAGCCGCTCGCAAAAAGCCTAGACCACACCAAGCGGCTTGCTCGCGTCATCGAGCTGATAGCTACGAGAAAATTGAAATGAACCACAAAATAAATAACCATATTAACCTTGCTAGCAATGCAGAATCTGACAACTTAACTAATAGAAACGAAGCCGTAACTGCCATGATGGGAGCTATGAGGAAAAGAGGAGATTATAGGAATGTACCTAGCCAAGATACGGAAGATGAAGCAGAGACGTATGATGAAGACATGGAAACCCCGACCCCTAGTTCTGAAGTGCGAGGAGCTGCAGGTGCCTGGAGAGGGATCCCTCAACCCTCGTGGCCAGCTCCCAGAGAATTAATCAAGCCTGATGAAACAGATTTACATATTCCTCGCTTATCAGAATATAGAGAACCTAGGTAAACACCTTATCTATAAATCTTTTATTATATAATGTTTTTATTTTTTAAAGTTTGAACATGTTTTAATTATTTCATCTATTTTTTCAGAATATCTCTCACTCCGGAATCAATCTCATCATATAGCCAAGTTTATAATTCTTACAATAGTGCAGAATCTCAAAATAAAGTGAACAATAATACAAACGACATTCTCCCCCAAACACACAGTATAAGAAGACAGCTTCATCCAACATCATCATCATCCCGTGTCTTTACCGCAAACAGCCCTATCGCTAATAACATCACCGATGAACAAAATAATCTAGCGTCTGAAATAGACAAGAACTATCCAGATCTTTTAGAAAATAATTCTTTGAATGCAAATCCTACCGAAACAATAAGCCAGATAATGCCAGCCTACTCTGGTGCAGAAGGAAGGGATAATTATTTTTATACTTTACCTAGAAAAGGAGCCGTCAATATGAGAAATCACAACAGTAGACATCATAGAGATTCTGAGTCAAGTCAAAGTCCGTTGCTTCCCGAAAGTAGATACGGTAGTAGTGGAGGAGAATCCAGTATTGGCAGTAATTCCAATCGGCGCTTATCCATAGAATCCTATTCGCATTACGCTCTTTCCAACGGGAATCAAAACAAACCAGGGCAGCGATCAAACAGTTTTTTGAATCTGGCTTCATCATCAGTAGTTCGCGGGGCTCCGAGTTTACCGGGTTCCCCCGCTAGTGCTACTCCACTTCTAGAAATACGCGGTCTACCAAGATCTGAACTGGCGAGAGCTCCATTAGTCGCAAACACGACAATGCCCCTGACTTACGATTACCACGCCGCGCAGTTGGAACGCTTTTTGGAAGAATACAGAAGTTTGCAGGAACAGTTGTGTAAAATGAAAGAGACATGTGAAAACATGAGTGGAAGCAGAGACAAGAGTGCTAGTAGTGCGCGATTCAGCGAACCGTCGATGTTTAGTAATTGTGGTGTGACTCCGACCAGCTCGGATGATAACCCTAGGTCCATTTTGAAAGGTAAGCCTTCGGTAGCTGTGACAGCGGCCTCTGGTTCTTTGGCGACTGGTCCTTTATCTGATGCTGTTTCTCCCGTGGCTATTGGAACTGATCTGAGTGGAGGTCTGTCTCCGTGGACTTCTAATGCAATCATGAAGAGACTAGGTAGCAATGGAGATTTTTTTCGCAGCTGAAATCTAAAAACTATAACACTCTACAGTCCACAGTGATGAAGTCTATTAGTGATGGTGTGCCTAATCCGTTGTTAGATGGATATTTAATTAATATAGTTCTTTTAACAAATAAAAACAATACTCCACGTTACTTCAATACAATATTTTCTACTCACGTTTAATCTTTAAGTTATCCCATATAAAAATCATATGTCTAAATAGAACTTTTACGGAAAATTCATCGCAATATGCATATCAAATAATTAAGTCTTAGGAAGTATTAATATTTACATCAATCAACTGTACAAAATTCAAAATCGTCAAACAACATGATACCAGATCTCAAAATTTTTCATTTTAATTCTTAGTTCTTACATGTATAAAACTTATATACAAAAAAATGATTTATTCGAAAATGAACGAAAAGTGGTAAAAACAAATATTAAGTACATAATAACAAAATATTGTGAAATAATATGAAAATGATTGGTTCAATACTATCTAAATTCATGTTTATTTTTTAAGTAGCTCTTTTAAAAAATCAATACGTAAGGAAGTTTTATATCGTATAAGTACATATGCAATATTATCGTTCGACTCATTCGTCAACATACCACATACTGTATATATTTTCCAAAACTGTAAATACCGTAAAAAAATGTCATATTTCAAGTAGGTGATAGGAGTGTATTATTGTGATCCTGATATATTATTTTGTGATTCTTCTAGAAGATTATATAAGATTTTGGACATATTGTAAAGTTTTTAATCGAAAATTATAATGTTTAGAATCTTAAAATTAAATCTAAACGTTTGTTGTATGTAAATCACTTTCATAATTGACTAACTGTAATAAATAAAAGGATTTTAAACTTGAGTTTTATTTTTTTATTATTTCAATTTGTTTTGAATGGTAATATCATGTTTATACAGAGTGGCGCAAAAATAATCACCCTATCGGAAGATGTTATAATTTTTGCAAATAGTGCCGCACGTAAATCATATTTGACATTTTTTTTATTTAAACAGTTGCAGTAAACAAACTAATTCAGGGTGGTGCAAAATTAATCATTCGATTTTGTTGTTAAATATTTTTTTTACTGAATAAAATTTGAAAAATTAAGTAATGAAAATATTAACTTGGATTTTTACTTTTTTTTGTTAAGCAGAAAATATGATATCCGTCAAGTGGCTGCTGCCAGTATTAATACACATTTGTCCCCGTTTTATTAATTTGTTTGTATACTGCTGTTGTCTAGTTCATAAATATCAAATGTGATTGACGTACGACGCCACTTGCAGAAATTATGTATATATATTATGTATTTATATATATATATATATATATATATATATATATATATATATATATATATATATATATATATATATATATATATATATATATATATATATATATATATATATATATATATATATATATATATATATATATATATATATATATATATATATATATATATATATATATAAATATATATATAGTTTATGTTTATGTTAGCTGTATGCAATGATCAGAAAAATGACATAATGGCAATTGTTAGATATTGACTTTTATCTGAAAAAGAGCAATTTTTCAGAAAAAACTACTATCGAGTCGTTAAAAAGTTGGCATAGTAAAATTACAAATTTTCAAGTGAGGCACTTAGTAGTACTCCCACCGAGTTCAGAATACGCCAGTGGATGAGGTTAAAAAACAAATTTGCTTTTTTAGCAACCACTTTTTCCTAAAGGAATAGACTGTTCACAAAGAATAACATGTTTTGAAATTGCAAAATTTTAATGGATTCAAATTTTTGCATTTTCCTGCGAAAATGTCTCGATAGTGGGGTGTGGTTATTTTTGCACTTATGTTTTCAATGGGGTGAGGGAAAAAAGGAATATAAAATATGAAAATTAAGAAACCTCATCAGGAGCTGTAAGAATTGTCAAATGAACGCTGTAATTTTTCATTTAAATCAGTAAGTATTTTTATAATCCGACAAAAAGCTCAATAACCCAAAAAATGACATCAAAATCTGATTTATTATTTGATGAGCTTTTGATTTAGTTATTTATATTTACATGTTAATTTAGATATTACTTTTTGACATCTCACCAAAGATGAAGAAGAATATGGAAGTCTGGGCATTTACGGGGCTGACGACCGGCATAGGCTGGTTTAAGTGATCACTTTACACACGTGTAACATTCACCAATTCTACCCATTATTGACAACCACACTACTCAAATTCTTGGAAGTTCTACATATATATATATATAAACCAATTTATAAACCTTGTTCTTGAATCACTAGAACTTCTTCATCTTTGATGAGATATCAAAAAATAATACGAAAATAACTCCTGTAATTGGACATAATCCAGATTTTGTGAACAAGTATTTGGACACACTTAAAATGTTGTTAATATAGATAAAAAAGTAGTCTGGGTATTTACAAGGCTAACAACCTATGATGATCTTATTTCACCATTCACCATTCTACCCATGACAGACAACCATTGTAATCAAATTTCGGAACTTGTATATATCCTGTAAATGACATGTATCATCACATGTAGTCGTAAATCCTGTAAACACCCAGAATTCCGTATTCTTTATCATCTCTGTTTAGATGTCAAAATATTTTCATAATTTAACGATATGTGTTTGATTTTTACACATGTTTAATCATATATCTTTTTAAAACAATGAAGCAAATAACATTTCTACGCACTAATAACAAAAATAAACTGTGAATGTTGTAAATAAATTATCTGGTCAAATTATAAGCTTAATAATAAAAATGAAAATGGTATTTTCTGGCGTTTCTCATGTGTGTGATTATAATCCAGGATTCGGATCTCACATACTAATATAAGAGTTTTTGCTTTATAAAAAGCTTCTTTACATCTCACCAATAGATGTCTCTATTGAAGTTCTAGTGATTCAAGAACAATGTTACAAAATCGGTTCATATATATAGAACTTCCAAGAATTGAAGTAGTGTGGTTGTCAATAATGGGTAGAATTGGTGAATGTTACACGTGTGTAAAGTGATCACTTAAACCAGTCTATGACGGTCGTAAGCCCCGTAAATGCCCAGACTTCCATATTCTTTTTCATCTTTGATGAGATATCAAAAAGTAATGTGGTATTTCATGGGCATACAAAATCAATGGACAATTTAAGAATTATGGAGTTATACAAATATTTATTGAATTGGAAATTTCGCAAAACATATTAAAATGAACTGCGTTCACATTGATTTTTGATTGAAAGACATCAAAGGTAACTGCAGTAATTATGGTTTAAACTGAACGAGGTCAGTATACAAGGGTAGGTCAGAATAATCCCTTTTTGTATGGACTCTCCGTTATTAGGTTTATTTATTACAGGATATTTGTGGATATTTATGAAATACTCATTGCAAAAGATAAGCAATATTACACAAAAATAAATATTTAATTAATCAGTTAGGTACTTAAAACGACATGATATTATGTAAAAAACATAGTCAATGAAAAACTGTTTAACTTTTCGAAATGTTAAAATTCGTTTTTATTCCCAAAATATTAGAGATGATAATTTATTCTAATAGCCACACCGTGAAATAAAATATTTGTAATATACCCACAACTTCAAAATGTTTTCAAATGGTAATTTGAAAATTTACAATATGAAATTTATTCTGTTAAAATTATGATAATTCATTTTCACTTTTATGAATAAAATCGGTAGTTGTTTAATTTATTTTTCAAGAATTGAGACCAGTTCTGAAAGATCAAAGTCAGGTTAGAAATGGAGGAAAATTAGGAAATAAGGGAGAGATCCCTCAAGACGGGTGAACTTCTTCGTATTATAGTAAGTTCAACCCCAATCAGCGTATTAGAATCGTACGATGCTGCGTCTTTTCTGTGCATCTATGATGTCGAAAGCCAACCATAGACTCTCACTCAAGCTAAAGCAAAAGAATATTCAAGGGGTGTGAATTATGGTACTAAAGAAGAATATTCAAAATATCAAGGGTTGTCTAAACAAACCGAAACAATTACATTAAAAGCTCGTTTTAAAGAGAGAGAGAGAGAGAGAACAGTTATAGACACAGTTTTGGAAATAAGCTAGAGTACAACATTTTAAGTATGCAATAAAGTACTTGTTCACAAATCTGGATTATCTCTAATTAAAGGAGGTTTTATTCATATTTATTTTATTTTTTGACATCTTTTTGACGACTAGTTTTGGAAGCTAAGCTTCCATCTTCAGGTCTAAATGTAAACTCATCATATAGTAAACGTCGAAACAATAAATAAAACCAAATAATGTTGAGCGAAACAGTTATGAGTAAAGCGGATAACGCTAAGTTTAACAGCGTTAAGAATGATATCTTTAATAAAAAAAATTAAGCGGAAGAATGTAAAGTGAAGCAGTTTTAATTGATTCCTACAGTATTGACAACATATTTTGATTATGACAAATATTTATAGGACCACTAATACTGGTTCCATTGTTATCAATATTTAAAAAAGATGTTTAGTAAAGACAAATCTTCGTCTTCAAAATAAAAAAGAATTATAATAAAAATTATGATTTAGAAACAATGTCGCACACATCGCTCACTCCTTTCAACAACGTCATATACGAAAAAACTTGATTTTTCATTTGATCGTTTTTAAAGTTCAAAAATATAATAAAATGTATTAAAAATATATATCAAGCCACTTATTGAACTTTTTAGTGTGCAACATATCATTTTAGGTAAAACCTGACTGTTTTTTCTCCATTTGAAAAATATTCAATATATTTTTTATAAAAATACTTAAACAATACATTTTCTTCAAATACAAAAACATCAGTTACTGCCCTGTAGCGAGTAAATATTAAGTTAAAAATATGCCGCTTTTTTGGGATATAGTAATTTTTTGGGCATTCCGAAAACATGCAAAACTGAAAATTGTCATTTTTTGATATATGACGTTGTTAAAGGAGTGAGTGACATATCAGAAGAATGTTGCTATATTATTACTTCATAAGAATCTCGCTAGATGTCGCAACGAACTCGCTCGTAAATGGAAGCATGTATCATGTATAAAAAAGGTATGGATGTAAACAAAAACAAAGGCAGGATGTTGAATTTTACAATCACTTAACCCAGGTGATGACAGGTAATAAGACCAACATAACTGCATCGTTTCATAAGACTTACATATAAAATTTCTTGAATGTTTTCCGCAGATACTTTGTGGCACATTTTATAAACTTTATAAAATTTTATAACTTTGTTTTAACCACTTTTTTATTGATACAATTTAACCTATCGGTTTCGACAAGAACATTGTCATCATCAGCGTTTATTTTAATTAAAAAACATTAAAAACATTAACATACTCTCACCAAAAACTTCCACACACTCCATAAAAATCCTAAAATATAAAAAATAGAATTTTTACGGAGTGTGTATTATTCTAAATGTAAATTGTATCAGTAAAAAAGTGGTTAAAACAAAGTTACATAATTTTATAAAACTTATATAATTAATAAAATAAACCAATCAACCATTTTCAGGGCACCGAGTAGTTCCTGTATGTTTCAGTAAGCATGACTGAACAGTGTACGCAAATTGCAGTAAAATTAAACTCCTACCAAAGCCAAGAAGAACAAAGGTTTCATCGCAAAGTGGCTTGTTCAACGAACCCTCGTAGAAAGGCCCAAAGCGCTCCGAGTTTCAGCGTTACAGCATTAGAAATGGATTGGGCCTTTTTGCCGTGAACATTCCGAAATTGAGCTTTTCAATTTTCAAACGCAGACGACACACGTATGTGCAGTATTATTTGTTTTATTTTTAGAACTGTAGAGAGGAAATTTGTTTTGTGATTTAAGTTTTGTGTTATCTGAATAAGAACATTGCTTTATTAGTGAACAACGCATGTGAAATGCAAACTTTCGAAATATAAATTGCTTTAACTGCATTAATATAAGTATGTTATGTTATGAAGGAATTTTCATGCAGTAACCCACACATACATAGCTTAAAAATGCACCACGTAATAAAATCTGATCATAAATATTTTAATAGTTATTATAACAAAAATGTGGAATTATTTAATTGGCTTTATTTTTACTAATGTAACTATTTTTGTTAATGTAATTTTATGTTTATTATTGTTAATGTGACTATTTTTTATTATATCTTATCATATATTTTTATTATTTTATATTAGAATAAATAAAAATATAAAAAATAAAAATGTATAATTTTTGAAGTGTAATTTCTTAAGTCCACCTCCGTGCTGTAATGGTAAGCGTGTTTAGCCACCGTGCTGGAGCTCGCGTGTTCGATTCCCATGGGGGTAAAAAGAAATATTTGTGATTTTTCACTCTAATATTTATTCAATACTACCCTGGACTGGTCCCTGAAGCGCAGAAATGATCACCTTGCCTTCATATAAGTAAAAAATCAAGATAATACTGTGTCAATACGATGAAGTGCCCTATGCACCATTGGGTGCGGGTAAGGGTTAGAAGAATAAAAAGAAGAATTTATTAATCGGTGATTCGATAGTCATTTAAGAGAGAAAATATCAATATTATATAAGTATTTCCATACGAATATAAATATTTATTAATATAAATATTTCAATATCAAAGTCATGTTACGATTACTATGCGCATTTCGTTACATGAGAGAGAATACATTTTACCAAGATTTTTTTAAATATCCCAATACAGATGAAGAAGTTTGATTGTTTATGGAAAACGAATATCTGGGTATTCATGAGCTTATGATCTGACGTGTGCTAGATAAGTGATCACTTTGTAACATTAGCGATTCACAAATCAAATAACCATGTTGAGTTATTTTACTTGACCATTGACCTATCGTATGGTCGATAACGTCATCAATATAGTGTGAAAACTTAAAAGGAAAATGTCTCAAAAAAATCACAAAATTTTGGCTAAAGATAAACATATTTAAAAATATCAAACTTCACGAGCGATGTAGAATTTTAAAAGTTTTATTGATCACATTTCTCCATTTTTTTTTTGGAGTGGGTTGTTTTTTTAATTGAACGAAAATAAAAGTTGTTTGAAATGTTCTCTAATTTCATCTAAATAAAAGTGGAATCCGTTACAAAGTAGAAGGTTGTTATTTTAATTGGTTCTGAAGTTTTACAGGAACAAGTTAAGGAATCTCCCAACTTGAATGAGTGCGGACGCTCAGGGACCTAAGGTAGCTGTGACAATTAACTTCGCCCCAAAGTTAAAAGCTGAAGAGAATAAAGTTCAGCGATATCATTCGGTAGTAACAGATTCTGACTGAGCCAATTCGAAAATTGACACTCTAGATTTTTACACCGAGCGAAAGAAAGGCAGCTTTTTAACAAACAAATTTAAACTGACTAAAAACTTATTAAACATCACAGCGCTCCCTTGTTCGGATAGTCAGAGAGAATAGAACGCCACCCTATTCAGTCTTAAACATTCTTCATGCTTCTAGTCATATATATGCCCATGTATTTGATGTAATTAATCGTGTTATACTTTCTTCGGCCTTTCTCTGCTTCTATTTTATTAACTAAAAAAACACTTTTGACATTTTTTTAATCAACACTTTTCGTCATACCAAAAGTGAGATCTCGGCAGCATCTATGGTGTGATTTGAGTTAGCTTTTTATATATTGAAGACCTTTTTATATTTTAATATATGCAAGATTCTCTACGAATTATTTCACATACTAGGAGATGCCTGAAAACATGATTTTCACATTTTATGCTTGTATTTTGATAATTTATTTACAGGTTTTCTAGGTTTCTTCACTAAGGAGTTATTTATATATATAGACAATTCAACAAAGGTGATGAAGAATTACAATTACCCAGACTTGGATGTTGCTCTTTTTCTTTGTCGAAATGTCAATATAAAAAAATCTTATGTGGAGAAGCCCAAATTTGTGAACAAAGATTGGAACACACTTAAAATGTTGTTAACCTTTGGAAGCCTGCTTTGTAACCTTGAAACTCGAAACACGACATCTCACACCAACAGTTATAATTACCGAAAAATAACACAATAATATCGTGCCTGATAACCCCACATGCAAGGTGATTGAGTTAAAAGGAAACATATTATTAGTGTTTAAAATAAAAATAAAAATAAATAAATAATAAGTATTTAAAAAATAATATGAAAATAACTCATAAAATTTGAGATAATCCAGATTTTGTGAACAAGTATTTGGACACACTCAAAATGTTAAAAGGAAACAATTACTTGAATGTTTTTCGCGTATACTTTGTGGCACTTTTTATAACTTTATAAGACAAAAATAGAACTTGTTTTTAACCATTTTTATTTTTGGGCAGTTAGGATTTGTCTGTACTAATTGATTACTAGTGTCTAAAAATGTCAGTGTTTCTGTATTTCATTATTATCTTGAAATTATTTTGTCGAGTCCTTCAGTATTACAACAAAATGGTCATCCTGTATTTGTACATCAATGGTCATCAAATTCTTGTATTTGTAATAATTATTATGTTATAATTTTCGTAGAAACACAACGCTCAAAGTGCAGAAATAAATAGATTGCTTTATGTCTTAAACAAAGTGCCCCAAAAAAAGTGGTTGACAACAAAGTTCTAGTTTAACTTTTTAAAATTTTTAAAAATAATTAGTTAAATAGTTTTTTGTCCACCTCCGTAATTTAATGGTCAGCACGCTCGGCTACCGTTCTGGAGGTCCCGGATTCGATTCCCAGGGGGGGTCAAATAAATATAAGTGATTTTCTCACTGTAATATTTATTAAATATTACCCTAGACTGGTACCTGAAGCGAAAGGCTGATGACCTTTCCTTCATGTGTAAACGATCAAAGCATTTTGGCAGAAGCACCAAATCTCTGTTCCGAGCTGCAGCATCTAAAGTGAAGATAGCCATGATGATCGCCGATCTTCATTAGAAGTGGCACAGAAAGAAGATAAAGGTAACACTGCGTTTATATGAAGCAGTGCCCTATGCACCATTGGGGTGCGGATAAGGGTTTTATATATATTGTATAATTAGTTAAAAAATAAACTATCACAGAAATACGACGCTCAAAGTGCAGAAATAAATCGTTTCTGTTATGGCCGTATTTGCTGTGTGTCTTAAACTGTTTACTTTATTCGGAGAATTTCGTCAGTTTTGTTATCGCAAACTGCTTTAGATCTGATCGAAACGTTAAAAACTATAACATTTATTAAGGAGGAACACGCAACATTTACGAAACGAAAACTGCTGCTGTAGGTACTGATTACGTCAAAAAAAACAAACTTTATGAAACTTGATAAAATGTTGATATTTTAAAACAGAACAATGGAATTAAGTTTTGTACGGACATTTTTTTGTAAAACTGTATTTTACATGTCCGCCTCCGTAGTGTAATGGTCAGCACGCTCGGCTACCGTTCTGGAGGTCCCGGGTTTGATTCCTAAGGGGGGTAAAATAAATATAATATAAGTGATTTTTTCACTCTAATATTTATTCAATTATACCCTGGACTGATTACTGAAGCAGAAAGCTTATCACCTTCATGTTTTAATGATCAAGATGACACTGCGTTTGTATAATGCAGTGCCCTATGCACCATTGGGGTGCGGATAAGGGTTGAAAGAAAAAAAAGAAAAAAGTATTTTACATAATAAAACAACAATTCAAGTCATGATATAATTTTTTTTTTCGCAAATTTTAGGAAATAGGTACATCAAGTTATTCACATAAATGAGTTACATAAAATAAGTGCTTTTATTATTTTAATTCAAAAATTCTACATTTCTAAATCTGTAGGAAGAAAAAAAATAGGAAGAGGGACGAAAGTGAGGAAAAGGGAAAAGGGAAAAATCAAAGATCAAGTCAAAGACAAATTATGTAAAAATAAGGATGCACTACAATATATTTGTTAAATTTTTAATAGAATTTTAAATATATAACACAGTGTAAAAGTGATCTCTTAAACGATCCAATGATATGTCTTAATGTCTGCAAATAAGCTGACCTCCATTTTAAAACAAAATTATTTTTTTTTATGAATTTAAGCAAAATATTAATATGTAGTAATTTTTGTATAAACCCCATTTCCATTCACCCCTCGATACACAAATAATGTTTTATTCGATTTTTACAACCTACCCTTATCAGCTTAATTCCAACAATCGGAAACTTTTTTACTTTCTAGTAATACACTGGCATTGGCGTCGTAATAAATCACTTGCAATGGACACAAGACTCATGAAGTCGATATTTTATTAAATATGAAAAATTGGTACAAAAATATTTCTAGAAAATAAATGGGTAGCTATTTATTTCACAACGTTCTCGAGTTGCTTCTCTTTAAACGAATTCGTATGTCTAGACATGTGTGGAGTGTTATGATGTATGGATGCGAGACATGGTGCACATGCTATCTGTTCTTCAATAAGCAGAATGGTGAACGTTACATAAGTGATCACTTAAGCTATCCAAATGCAAGGTCGTTAACCTTGGGACGCTCAAACCTCCATCTTGGTGCCGTGACGTAGTTAGGTATACGCTAAACAGCGAAACTGACGTTGTGGGTTCGATTACCGTCAAATTCATAATTAATACATTAATTATTAATTTTTGACTAGTCTGGGTGCTTGTGAAGTATTTTTCACATTTACCTTCCTTATATTTATGATCCTACTTGCAGGCAAGCCTCTTAAAGTAGATCCTTTGTGGGTTATTCCATTTAAAAAATCTTCTTTTATTTAAAACGATTGATATTTCATCTCAAGTTGAGACACGTAAAATATTCATACTTTTTTTCAAAAATAGTATAAATGTTTATATACAATCATTCACCGATAAATTTGCTAACCGGTTTCGAGTCGTACTCGTCTTTTTGTAATGAGAGTCACTACAAACAATACTAGACGTTACTACCATAGTACTATTCAAACACAATTAGAACTACACAAAATGTTAAACACACTTCACAAATGTTACTCGAGGACCAACATACACTAAGGATCGTTTGCATGCTAGTATAGTGATTGTCCGCGATCTCAGTGCAAGATTTCGCAACGACGACACGTTATGACAATAGATCTAGTACATTTGTTATGAATAATTTGAAGTTCCATCCCAATGTAAAAATATATATACAATGTACGTGTATTGTTTTAGCGTTTGAGCTCTTGTTATTTTTATTGCTAGATTGATATCTTCCTTTCAAAGAATATACTAAATCTATTGGATAACTGAATATATCGTACGTTGTATCATTTTTCATCATATCGTACAATAAGTCGGGTGTGTTTTGACCTCCGCCGAACCCGGGAGACTGACTCACCGAACTCCTGGGGTTCAATCTAACCCAAGTTCAGAACCACTGATCTATACAGACCGCTTAGCACAACAACAAAATGAATAAGAAAACTAGTTATTTAACCAATTTAAAAATATTGTAGACATAAAAGTTGTCAAGCTGGGGATATTAATATATTCATAGATTTCAGCAAACTTTCCCGTGTTTCCGATCAATAATTTATTACTTAAAAACGTCAGCACCAACTTTGCAGAAACTGCATTTGCAATGCAAATTTGCCTAATAAATCATAAACGGGGTGTTCAAGTCTCTAGGTATAAATTTAAAACTTCGCCACTTTGGGGTTAACAATCTTGTTAACTAGCGCTATTAAGTAAGGGTTAGATTAACGATATTCATTACTTAATTATTTGTTTAATTGAGCCCCAATACTAAACCTTTTATCCATCCTCGAATACGCAAAGAAATATTTTATTTTAAATGAAATACATAATAACATTTATATTTGCAATAATGTGTCCTCACTGGGGTTTTCCGTTGCAGTGGCACATTTTACAATACTTGTTTAAGGGAGGAGTGTACGTCAGGACAGAAGTAAATGGCATTCCATCCTCTCTGCCTTATACTGCGGGGAAATAACGTGATAGGAGTATATGGTAGTAGCTCGTAACTTAATTTTCTTTAAACCCTGGTAAAATATGACGTGATTGAATTTTTCGCTTGAAAAATAATTTTTGTGTTGAAATACTTCTTTTTTCTTCAAAATACAAATTTGGTTTGAAATGAGTGATAGTAAAGTAAGAAGTTTGAAAAAATAACAACAAATTCTTAAAGAAAGAAATTAAAATCTAATACCAAAAAAAAATATGCACAGAGATTTTTCCGACTTCTCAAATTTTTTTTATTTTATTTGGTGTTTGAAAATGATGCGGAATGCATCGAAACACGTGTCACAATAAGTGTAAACAAAAAATCGTATTTACTAAGTAAAACTTAAACTAAAAATGGACAAATTAATACCACAAAGTGACTGCCGAATCAATAAATGAAATGAAATATATGGAATTTGTTTTTTATACAAAGCCGTACAATTCAATAATCTGTTTGATATTTTGACCGCGTTATTCAGTGCTGTGAACCGGCGCGGATATAACAGTCACCTATACAATGTGAAGTACTGCGCCAGACATTATAAGCGCAAACTTATCAGATACGCAATTCAGTTTCCTGGACAAACTTTTGGTGAGTAATGCCGCGGACGCACGTTACTCCAAATACCTGAAAACACACTGAACAACCTGAAAACACACATTCGTACACACTCTCAAAACAGGGCATTCCGTTATTGGAGCCGAATTCGCGAAATTTTCTACTCAATAATAGTGACAGAGGGACATATTTTGTCAAAAATATTTTCAAACCTTTGTTTGCGAAATATTTGGAATATTTTGCTCAAATATTGTATAAAAACAGTGTTGTATTGTTTATGGTAGTATTCCGACTGAGGAGTTGAAACTGTTGTAGCTTGTTGGATTTCGGTTAATTGTTCATTTGCAGATTTAGTTTAGTTTATTATATTATACATATATATATATATATATATATATATATATATATATATATATATATATATATATATATATATATATATATATATATATATATATATATATATATATATATATATATATATATATATATATATATATATATATATATATATATATATATATATATATATATATATATATATAATATATATATATATATATATATATATATATATATATATATATATATATATATATATAAATATATGTATATATATATATATATATATATATATATATATATATATATATATATATATATATATATATATATATATATATATATATATATATATATATGTATATATATATATACATATAAATTTTTATATATATATATATATATATATATATATATATATATATGTATATGTATATATATATATATATATATATATATATATATATATATATATATATATATATATATATATATATATATATATATATATATATATATGTATATGTATATATATATATATATATATATATATATATATATATATATATATATATATATATATATATATATATATTTGTGGTTGTGAGTGTATTTGTGCTAAACATAGGGGGCAGATATGGTAAAAAAAAAAGAGTTTCGGATGATTCCATTTAAGGGTTAAACTAAGAATTTAAGTATTTTATTTATAATTTAATCATGTCTTAACACATGGCGAATGCCATAACAATCAATAACATAATGACACATATATATGCATTTATATACACACACACACACACACACACACACACACATCAAAATGACCCATTCCAAAAAGCTTGTAAAAATCTCGACTCACCTTTAACTAAATGTAGATATTTTATAATATCAAAACCATATAAATATATAACATATTTATATATAACGGCTTTCGAAAATATTCCCGATAATTTTTAAATTTTATATTGCACATTAAAATCATAATCCTTCTCATCCAACCAAAATATTGTTCGGACTGTAGTGAGTGACATGTAAAACAAAAGCTCATTGTGCCGCCTATCAATTGTCTGAATTTTGTGTAACATTATCCACTAGACAATTTATTATGACACCCCGAGGACGGACGACCCTCCACCCCAGCCGTCCGCCTACCCCCGCCGAGAGACGTCTCACGTGTATCGGCTATTGACACGTGTGTTATTAGAACGCCGGTCAACAGTTGTAGGGGATGACAGCAATGCGCCAGTCATATGAACTGTCACAGATGTCAATTTTAATTGTGATATTGTAACTCACCGTAACGTACGCATATCGGGGTTCGGAAAATGAAACAAAGTCAAAACATTTTGAGTGAGTTTTATGATCATTTCGACGGCCCCTACGTAAAGTATTCTATCTGCAAATCTGTCACTTTACATGAGAGAGCTTAGAAGATTTTTTTATTAATTAACCGTTTTATCTGAAATTCTAAACTTGTATTATACATTCAAAAACACGGTAAAATAATGTATTCAAACGTTTTAAAACTTAATGCTTTTTCAAAATTAAGTTGTTAGCATTTTAGGAGTTCAGTTCATTTCGAAAATTCTATGTTGATAGCGTCTTATACGCCTGAAAACTAAGCAATTTTTTTTTTTATATTTGTAGATAACGTTCAGTTGATAACATACACCAAATATCTCAAAATTGACAAAAATGTAGTTAGAGCACTTTACGTAGGGCACGTCGATTTTATACACATGTAACATTTACCGATGTTTGACAAACACACTACTCAAATTTTTGGAACTCATACATATGTAAATATTATAAATCTCATTATGATTTATGTTTGAGTTCACGGCATGATCTTTGGTTGGTTTGAGAAAGCTTTTATTTAGCAGAGACCCTTTTATTTGGATATATTAAATATAAGATTCTTATCGGATTCTTTCACATACTGAAAGACGCCTGGGCATATGATTTATAATTTTTAAGTAGCTTATAATTTGACCAGTAATTTTATTCACAACACAGTGTATCCAAATCCTTGTTCACAAATCTGGGTTCCTCTACATAGGAGTTATTTTAACATAGAAGGAGAAGAATGTGGGAGAATATAAGTATTTACTCGGCTAAGTGCTCATTTCACACAAGTTTAACATTCTCCATTCTGCCTAGTATGTAAAATTGTCAAGTTAGGATCTTGTTTACATCTTAATAAAAGTGTCTGCAAAATAAAAGCTTGTTTAACCAACCACAGATGGCTCCCGTGAACACAAACGTAAATAATCATGAAATTTGTGATATATGTATGAGTTCCAAAAAAAAAAGATACATACAACTTCCAAAATTTGAGTAATGTGATTGTCAATCTTGGGTTGAATGGTGAATGTTACACTTATGTAAAGTCATTTAACCAGTCTATGACAGATCACAAGCCCTGAAAATACCTAAAATTCCATGTTTATCTTCATCTTTGTTGAGATATTAAAGTATTATGTTGGGAAGTGTTTTAAAATTAAACTCGAATATTAAATAAAACATCCCCTAAAAAATTATCATTTAAATACTTTTAATTTCATTTCTCCACAAATAAATGTCTATTTTCTTAGACATTTCTTTGTATAACTGTATTTTACATAATAAAACTACGAGTATTTTTTCCACTTTTATTTCACCAGTGACCAGGTTTTGTCTATACTGACATCACCCCGATGATGTCGTATTAATATATTTATTGTTATAATTATTTATTATTATATTAATTTAAATTACACTCCCGCTTTATCAACTAGAAACATATTCTTTTTTTTAACTCCAATACCTAGATTTCCATGTTGCATGATTTTTTGTTACATTCTGTACATAGTTTACGTAAAAAAGTGAACAAGCTGCCAGAGTTTGATATTGAGGGGTATTTTATGAAAAATGATTGCTTCAATAAAGCCAACCAACAATCCATAAACAATGTTGAACGCCGACAGCAGCTCCATTATTCTTGCGTGGAAACTAAATATCTAGATACGGATGTACTACTTCATAACATGATCGTGTATGGCAGCCCTAAATCCAGTTTATTTTTAATTTTTAAAATAATAACCGCAAATTTATTGAAACGGCTGCAATGTTAAAAAGAGTACTGTAAGTTGTGAAAATATGGTACTGTTACTTAATATAAAAAATTGCAATATCAATTTCTTCGGAAAATTTTAAATATCCAGAAATTTATCGAAATAGCTATAATTTTAAAAAGACCAAAGAACAATGACAAATCCTAGTTTCATACAACAACAAAAAACATTATTGAACTTTTTCATGAAATTTGATCGTATGATACTGTGTGTATTCATTTTTTTTATGAGAATGCGATTTATTTTTTCCATGTTCGCTCTATAGGTGGATTATTTGGCCAACACAAGACGTCTTTTGGTATGTATTTAATTCGGAAAAAAAACCCATATACATTTCATGAATGCTTAATAAAAAAATTTAAAAACTCCACTTAATTATTTGAACCGGCATTTAACTGGTCGTAAATTTTATGGATACCCAGAATTCTATAAGCAGTGTGTTTTGAGTTTGATCAATGTATCTAGAAGTTTCAAGAATTTGACCGGTATGGTTGTCAATCGTGAGTAGAATTGGTGACATATATAAATTCTTAAAAATAATATTACCAACAATTGTATGAAGCTTTATTCTCTAAAATATGGCCATGTCAATAAATTCTTCCTTTCCCAGAAAATAAATATAAGGGTACATACCTACATCCCTCATTAGCTACTGTTGTCTCCCATAAATTATTGCTGCACGTGTTAAAACTGTCACTTAGAATTGTATAGCTACATAAGGACCGTAGTCCATTTGATCTTCACATTCGTTTGATAATGCCCTAACAAGGCGAAACAATTGTAACGGTATAATTTTTTATGTGTTTTTGTTAATAAAATACAACTTAGTAGACTCAAAAAATCTGTGTTTGATTTAAAATTAATACATAAATGTTATAAGTATATAAAAAGATCACATAAACCAGCCTATGACGGTTGTAAACTCTGCAAATGCCCAGACTTCTTCATATTTGTTGAGATGTCAAAAAAATCTATATTTTTATTCATCTGTAGATGAGATGGCAATGTATTTACATGCTTGATTGAATTTTAGGTGATGTTTAAAAGAGAACAAATGAAAAGACCTTTGATATCGTATGGATTAAATTACGAATCACGAACCACTTTTCATCATAAATTTATCAGGAGTTATCCGAGTTTAATTTAAGCTAAGTGGTACTTAATTAAGGTCATAAATCTTTAAGTTAGTGGGAGCGATAAGAATAAGGTTTGTGTTTGGTCATCAGTAGCCGGTAGGCCTTCTTAATTCCTCATTAACAGCCTCCAACTACCCCCGAGGGAGCTACAAGGTGAGTGTGGCGATATAAGTCACACTAAAGCGCTAAGGGAAGTCGGTTCAGCAAACATCCCCAATCATACAACGTTCATTACGGGGCATTTGTCAAACTAACTGCTTCCTAAAGGCTCCTATATAATTCCTTCTCGATTTTTAACCTTACGACCGACCTCAATTCAAATAGCTTCAAAAATCTCTACTGACCTATAAATAAATGTATGTTAATATATCAGTCTGCCTCTGTGGTGTAATAATAGTAAGCGTGTTAAGCTACCTTATCGGAGGTTCCGGGTTCGATTTCCAGGGTGGGGGTGAAATTAAATTTAAGTAATTTCACACTCTAATATTTATTGAATATTACCCTGGATTGGTCCCTGAAGCACAGGAGCGATCACCTTGCCTTCATATAAATAACGAATCAATACGATGCAGTGACACATCACTTTTTAAACAAATTGTGATCTCTGCCTGTTTTATCTAAGGACTCTTTTTTAGAGAAAATTTTCACAGGGAAACTAATTGGATAATTTTTGTTGGGTCGAAATCTTGTTGTACGTCTAGCCATCCAATCACAGTCTTCGAACTTAGTTTAGTATGTTAGAACTGGTGGAATCTGTTGGTCTGAAGAAATTTAAAAAGGGGAAACAGGTGTCTTATATTGATGTAGATATAAATTTACTATTCCATGCTGGAGAAAAATTAGGATGATTAGGATGACTGACGATAGAGTCCTTGACACTCCTCATATTGCAGGTCTTCGTCGGCTTCCACTAAATTTGTTTTTTTTTTGTGTACATATTCGACTATATCCTCATACGTTAGGACGTGACAAATTATTTAATCTTTGACGATATTAACCCATTGGTCAATTCTTTATTCGTTTATTTCCGGGTCGTCAAGTATATTTCTAACTACATACCTGTAGATCACTATATAGCTCACCCGTCGCGTTGTTTTTCTTTTAATTAACCTTGCAATGCTTGTATGTGTTTTGACGCTAGGCGCCTTAAAACAAATATAACAAAAAAAACCCCTAGAATATCCGAATGCGGGTTATAATAGACGCGTTATAACCGGTTTCTGCTATAATACATACAAATACAAAAGATTTTATATTTCTTCTGGATCATATTGATGGTAACTGCGCAAGGTTCTGAAACGTCTCGCGTGACTAAACGCATAAATTCATTTTGCTGAAAAAAACGTGGTATTGGCACTGCCTGAGGTCACGGAAAACAACTGACAAGAGTTACTGAGTCTACGCGATCAACCAACCCCCCGTTATCAGCCCCTGAACATCCCCCTCCACTTGAAATTAAAGCTTAAGACTCTATTATGATAAATTGTATTAATAATATTCAGTATTAATAATAAAAAATAAAATATTAACAATTCTATGTAGTAGTAAGCGAATATTACAAGTAACTAAACTGGCAACACATCACGGAGTACTGGTTTTAATTTCTTGAATATTTTTCGCAGATACTTTATGGCACATTATATAAACTTTATATTATGTAGTTGTTTAATTTATATTAAATTAAAGAATTTAACCGTAATGTATGAAAGTGAAGTATGGAGTTGGCCAAAAGCCAATAAAAACACTTATAATATTGACATATCATTCGTAGGGTGAATAATCCTGATATAATAATTATAGTTATGGCAAATATATAAATACATTGATTAATAAAAAAAAGTTGTAGAAAATAAAAACCTATCAGCAAACATTTTATTTGCAGTACGCAACGGAGTTAGTATGTATGAAGTAGTGAAGTAAACAGTTGGCAAAAAAGGATAAAAGTAGACTTAATGCAGTCGACATTGCGATTTCTCAGATTACTGTGTGGAAAAAGGATATATGATAGATGTTGGAATGGTGATATATCGAAATAATGCAAGGCTGACATAAGCATTATCGATAAAATTAATAAAGCTGTTTTGAGATGGTTTGGGCATGTGAATTGAATAAATGATGAAAGAATGGAGAAGCAAGATTTCAGAAACACCGAAAAAACCTTGGGATGATCAAGTATTTCAAACACGTTAAAATTGACGTATGAGATGTATGAATGTGGAAGAGGCGAAGGTAGTGTGCAAGTATTATTTATTTATACTAATGCAATTCACAAAAAAAAAAATTAATTAAATGTTCTAAAAATCTCGAGAAAAACATTATGTATTTCAATATGACACAAAATCGAAATCCACGTACAAAAACTTGAAAGAATTTTCAATATTTAGTTAAATAATAATGCCATATCAATATCCGTAGCCTGTGAAGCCTATCAATATATATATTTTCCGCTCTATAATAACAGGGGAAGCTGAAGGTTCAACCGGAAGGGGATGTAAGCTATAACAGCCCCCGAAGAAAATAAGGCTATATTTTATAAGGTTTACGCGCCTGGCACAGAAAGCTAAACACTTTTATGTTAACGTTAAACTGAGATGGTTTGGATTTATATTAACGGTGACAATGTCGCAAAAAGACGGAGCAGTCGAGGACTTTTGACATCTTATCAAATATAAGTTCAAAGGTTTTTTTCTTCAAAGATTATGACTTGATATGACTTTTATAAAAAAATTACATTTTAGTGTGTCCAACTTATTTTATCTGGTTTATCTCCAATTAAAGGAGTTATTTGTCATATTATTTTTTGACAGTTGAGAAGATGTATAAATGTGGAAGAGGCGAAGATTATGTGGAAAGATGGTGTGGTATTTTATTCTCTCTGCCTACCCCTGCGGAGAAGCGGCATTATGATTAGTTATTTTTTTAGATTGAAATGGTTAAGACGGTCGCAAGGCCCATAAATGCCCAGACATCCATATTCTTCCTCATATACGTTAACATCAAAAAATAGTATAAAAAATTCAATAGTTAAAAAAGAATGAAAAAAAAATGGTCTGTCGGGTTTATTTAAAAATGATTTTTAAAAACATCTGATAATTATCATTTAAACATACATAAATTATTGATATTTCAACAGAGATTAAGATGAATTGTAATGAAGTATTTATTGTGCTTAGAACCTGTCAAAGGCCGGTTAAGTGATCACTTAATACGTGTAACATTCACCATTCTACCCATGATTGACAACCACACTACTCAAATATTAGAAACTTATTATAATTAACTTACTATAGAAAATATGAGAAACACCCAAAAATGATGTCAATAATAAAATTCTTGATATTTTTTCATACTTAATAATTTCATACTTAAAAACTAGTATTTTGTTTTAAATTCTTTTTTCATATTTTTTTACACTTTTTGAATTTTCTACTATGTGTTTGATATGTGATCGTTTTTTTCAAAATGAGTTGTGTATGACCCACCCTCTGGAGCAATTGGCCACCCCTGATCTAGACACAACTTCCTTCCGAGATTTTAAAAAGGTACTCCCTTCCAATTTGCTACATAAGCCCTTCGATTATGTAGAATCAATATTGACTAGATTTCAGATCCAGCGAGAGAGGCATGACTTCGTAATAAACAAACAAATTGAACCGTTAAAAGCTTACAAAATAATGTAAATGAATGTTTTCTATTTCCACCATCGGAATTTTGTTTGTCTCGTTTGCGAAACAAATTATTTCCTCCGAAATGGAATTGTATTTCCGCATTTTATACAATCCTTTGAATAAAATTTTAAGAAAATTTGCATACTCAGTGTAGCCTGAATTGAAAAGCCCATACATACCTTTGTAAGTCGTCAGAATGGTTTTTAAAGAAAACGGGTTGAAGATACGTGCTTTGGTTTATACCATATAATATAAATAACCAGCTTTCTTTTATCTCCCAAAGCGACAGCATATTCATATATTCACAACATTTTGGAAGTGTCCCAAAGCCTCTTCAAAAATCAGGATTTCTTCACTAAATTTAATATCTTTCTACTTTTCCATTTTTAATTTTAGTTTTAATTGGCATCATTTTCAAACACCGTATGAAAAATAATGCAGAATGCATTGAAACACGTGTCACAATAGGTTTTAACCTGTCCGGCAGTGAGTTTCTGCGAACAAAATTGTATCAAGGGAGTGAGTTTTTTTTTCTATTTTATTTACTTTTTATAATTTTATATTATATTTGATACTGCAAGCAACATTAATTCTTGAATAAAGAAATATATTTGTGATTCTGTTTAAATACA
>NW_028280998.1:5000-75000 GCF_059751285.1 Brachycentrus maculatus | reverse complement strand
TGTTCTTCACATATTTTAAACAAAAACGTACGTAATAACAAGATTCATTTTTTAAAAGTTTATTAAAAATAATATGAGCATAAAAAAATACAAATGAAATTGATAAGTCTTCTTTATATGATACGTGAATATATAAAGTATAAATCAAGCCTATCAGAAATTCTGTATATTATTTTATATTTTATTATTATTTTTATATATTATTTATTAAAAACTCACGAGAACTACATTTTGGGTAGTTGCAATTGTGGTAGTGACGTGTAGTATTGTTTGCAAGCTGATTGTCCTGACGAACACATGGGTACGTCTCGAAACCGGCAGATTAAAATCTAGGTTAGTGCTTATATACTAATTTAACTTACAGTTTTCTAAAAACTAACCTTATTAAATTCACTCTACATGTGCCCAATGTAAAAGCGAGTATCGGGTAATATTTGGCAATCGCAGAAGAGAATTCTTCGGAAAACAGTACCAAATCCCCTCGTATCTGACGTCGGGGACACTAACTCGAGGCAAGTGAACATAACTGCCTCAGCCAACCGCACAGTGTCTCTCCGGCGCACCCCTGCCGCACCCTGCCACCCCCGTTCGCCGGAATACAGCCTCGAGTGTACTTACTTCCGGTTCAACATCACACAGGGGAAGGAGGCTTTACGGGACGTACCTCTTGCACTCGAGACAACCTTCTGCAACAAGTTTATGAGACCATTGCAGTACTACTTTGGTTTGGTATCATGTGCACCTACATAGTTCCTACACTTATGGCCTTAATATATGCTTGCAGGAACTTCAAAAGATTTCGGTTGTTTCTCGCAATATATTACACAAGTGATTCTTCATTTTACAGACGGCTTTCAGAGTTACGCTATTTTGAAGAGAAAAGTGGACTGATTCACTTAATATCCTTTTTTGCTTATTAAAAGCATTGATAGCTTCGCGGTATGTATATAACAACGAGTATTTTAAGTGGTATTACACACAGTGAACGATGAACGGTTGGGTGAGTGATTGATCCACTTAACCCTAGACCACGAACTTTTTTATCATGTATCTTAATGTAAGACTATCGTAAAATGTACGACCGTAAGAAAACTTTGTGGAATGACATAATTATTTTATTAAAATTGAAAACTTGAATGTACCACTTTAATGAGTTTTATTTATTCATTCGACTAGTTTCGAAAACGACAGATGTTTTCTTCTTCTGGTACAAATTAAAACAACCAAATTAATTAATTTAATTTGTACCAGAAGATGAAAACATCTGTCGTTTTCGAAACTAGTCGTATATTTAAACAAAACTCATTTAAGTGGTATATTCAATTTTAATAAAATTTCAATGTAATAAAGATTTATTCTACTTGTCACTAAACAATATGTAAATAGTGCAGGAACTTTACATCGTTTTTTTTATTTATTTTTGATATTCGTATGGTTGAGTTGCCAAAAGGAATCAAAGAAAAAAATAAGAATATTAGACTATTCAGTATGTTTTTATTAAGGCCACTACTCATAACAGACGTTATGCATTACAATTCATACATTTGATTTGGGTTGGTTGGGATTAGATCCAAAATATAATATCTTCAGTTTGACAATAGACGGTTGAAATTACACCTGTAAAAATTATTCCCTCTGCAATCCCTTGGCTGATTCCTATCTTTATACCTCATAACATGTTATTATCTACTAAGCCGGATTTATGAAGCTCACTGTACGCTCCGACCTCCACGCATGTACATGATATTACCCTACCTTGTCACGACTTCATAGGGTAGGATCGCCATTAATGGACAGTCACCCTATTATGGACATTTAACTTTGTAAACTTGCTAATATGTTTTTACAAATAGGTTTCTTGTGGTTGGTAATTAAATTATTCGTATACGTCTATCTTCAGATGTAAAAATGTAAAATTAACTCTTTGTTTATTTAAAAATACTCTACTTACTCATTGTAATGGTCAATTCTGTGTAAAAAAAACGTTGCGCTCCAGTTACGTGACCAGTGAATAGTGCAAATTTTTATAAAGTTTATAAATTAAACAACTTTGTTTTAACCACTTTTTTTTTATTTTATTATTAATACACTTTAACCAACCGGTATCGACAACAACCTTGTAATCATTAGGGTTTATTAAATTCTAAATCCTATGTGCCACAAAGTATCTGCGAAAAACAATCAAGAAGCGATTTTTTTATATTTACTCTTCTTTCAAGACTTACTTTTTTTATTCAAATGTTTAAATTTATTTATATTTGAAAATATTTTTGTTTTTATGGATAATTAAATCAGGAGATTGTTTGGGAAGACAGATTGGTGTATCATTCTATTCTCTCTGCCTACCTCTGCGGTTAAGCGGCTTGATGGTTAGTTTTTTTCATTCTTGAAATGGGAATCGAACCCGGGACGTTCGGCACGATAGCCGTACGCGCTAACAGCTACACAGATTATAGGTAATTATTATTTTAAGTGTCCATTATTCCTGTTCTGCGTCATTGTCCTTATTGCTGAGGGTTGTGACCATATTCTCCTTGTCTTTAAAATAATTTGTTTAAACATCTGTCCATTACTGATTTTGAGTGTACCACTACTAGACTCCGAGAAGGTGAAGCTCCTACCACCAAGACAGGTCGTGAGCCACATGACTTACGTAGGTCTTGAGAGTGAGCTATGACGCAGAGGGAGTTACAATAGACCTTATATGGTGTAATACTACTTCTTATTTTAAATTAGATTGCTTTGACTGGCTCAGGGAGGATGAACAATTTATTCTTCAGATCTCAGGGTGTCACAGCATGAGTCTTCAATTGCACATCTGAAAAACTTACTTGGGAATAGTATCTGTCACCAAATGATAACACTCAAAATATTTTTACAAAGGGGTTTATTCGAAGTTATGTACACAAAATGTTATCAGGATCATAACGATTTATAAGTATTAATTAAAACTACATGTTAAGTCTATAAACACTGTACCAGACTAGATTGATTAATGTTTATTGGTTGTCTGAGTTTCTATTAACTATGATGGAAAAATACAACCTAATTTCTGTCAGGTTATGACGCAATGTTCGAACTGTCAATCACTGTGGTACAGCGACAACTGGCGACTGGAGCGGTAAACTTGAATCCGTTGGAAGCGTCGTCACGTGACCATGGCGGTTGAAACGGTTACAAGCGATGACGTCATCTGGACTCCAGAATTGAACGTAGACCTCTGATGATGACTATTGCAGACTTCGAAGCTGGAGAAATGAATCGGAAGTTATTACAGGTCACGAGGGCAATAAAGTTGGCGGGATAAAGCACACAAGGGCCGCGTGCACGTGTTGGTGAGGCAAGTTCAGGACTGAACACGTGCCCTGGACACAATGGTTCTCACAACTTGGCTTGGCTGTGGATTTAGGTCCATCTTCCGATATCTTGGCGGAGGGGTACGTGATGATTGTGTCCCAATAACTCTCGAGAGGACACAAGCCGGGATCTGGCTACGTCAGGCTATTTTGACTCCATTTTCATAGTTTAACTGGGGTTTGGAGAAATCGTACATTTGAACTAAGAACACGAGAGCACAGGTTAAATATATAAAAGTAACTATCTTTATCTGATTATCGACTTATTTTCACGATAAAAGTACAAAACCAGAACAAGTACGTCCGCTCTGGAGCACCGATCTTCCGAGAGTGGCGTGGGGTGTCACATGACCGGTCGGTTAGAAACGGTTGGGTTATCTAGGTCAGGAAGTGAGAAACGTCTAGAAAGTTAACGGCCGAATGAATCACGTGAATACCTAATGACTATTTAAATTTAATGCGTAATACCGTTCTGGGTATTACACTGGTGGCAGTGACATAAGGGATGCAAGATCTCTAGACCTCATAATTAAAAATAAATAAAAAAGCACTGGTTTTGGACATGCAGATTTTCTATCCGAATTGTAAGTTAACAGTATTTTAGTTTCGTAAACCATCAGTTTCATTATTTTTTATTGCAAAGTATACAAGAAAATGTACATTTTAAAAAGTATAACTATGAAAAAATTAGTTTGACAGTGTCCGTCAATGGTTTGTTAACCCTTCGTGATATTTCATATTACAACCAAGCAAATACTATCTGCAACGTTGAATTTTTATTATTATTCGACTGAACAGTAACAATACGGAATAATATGGATTATTGTTTTTTTTTTCTTTTCATGATAAAATTGCGTTTGAAATACATCTTAGTATTGAATAAGTAATTCACATTTGTTATATATTTTATAAGATAGGGAGACAGTTGCTGACTGATATCAAGGTCCGGAAAGTGTCCTATCTGGGGTATGTGCTGAGAGGAGACAAGTACGAGCTATTGAAGCAGAAAGAGGTTCGACGAGGTATGGGCAGAAGATAGATCTGGAACAGAGTCTGGATGGTTCCATTTTCTTCACATGCGCATACCATTGTCTCCTTCGTTGCCTTCCCCACCTAACGACATCTTCGATCTCGCATATTTCCCTGATCCTTTCGTTTCTTATTCTATCTCGAAGACTCTTGCCTGATATGCTTCTTAGAGTCTTCATTTCTGACACTCTAAGCGCGTTTTTGTGACAATGGTGTCCGCTCTACTTCCAAAATCGTTTCCGTTGTCCATGTCCAAGAAAGGTCATTTGTCCGAGGCTAAGTTCTCTTCGCTGTGAGCGTTGAATCTTTTTTTAAGGCATGTAGGCTGCTTACCTTGCACACTAACCCTCCTCCTTCCTCATCCGGGCATGGGACCGGCAATGGCGGAGTTATTAAATTCACTGTGATTCTTCTTCTTTTTAATGGCTTTTCACCCATCTTGGGTGTTAAAGCCAGTGTCGATTTATTTTCACTGTGATCGTAAATGTGCTAATATGATTTTAAACAAAGGGATTTTTTGTGTCCAAATTTTAGTTATCACAAACCATTGATATCAATACTACCAATTGAAACACCAATCAATGACAGTGTAAATATTGAATAAACTGAATATTTTATATGCAAATTTTAAATCTTCGTATTTTTTTTGAGATACTCTCCCTCGAGTTTTTTTTTCTTAAATAATATTACTCCGGACTGTCCCTTGAAGCCTAAAACTAATCCGTTGTAGAACTGTTATAGGATTACAGGACGAAAGAAAATTTACAGTAATAAAACCTTACATTTTAATACAAAAGTTTGAATGTGGAGGTGCAAAAAGGGTTAATAAATCTCTATCCCGTACAAAAGGTAATAGTTAGTAAGCTACATCCTGTCACCATCCTCGTCAGGTATTATTCCCCTGCGGTTACTTCCTTTCGTCCCACCACTTCCGACTCCCGGGTACCTATAAGTCTCTCTCTAATCAATACTCCAGCCTTCAAGCCCAAAGGACATTCGACTAATCATATGGATATCATATTACCGATAGCTGTTTGATACTTCAAACTTCGTTAGGGGAAGATTAAAGCTTTCAATTTGTACATTTAGTCATACGAGAGAATAAGTCTTACGACCTGTACGGCATAACTTAACGTTTTCAAGGAACATAAATAGTGTCTGAAGGGATGAAAAAAATTTAATTTTTTTATTTAATCTCATTCATTTCAAACCATTATCCGCAACCCAATGGTGCACAAGGTACTGCATCATATAAACGCAGTGTTATCTTGATCGTTAACACGTGAAGGAAAGGTGATAAGCCCTCCGCTTCCGGTACCAGTCCAAGGTAATATTGAATAAATGTAAGAGTGAAAAAAAATTCTAATATTTATTTTACCCCTCTTGGGAATCGAACCCGGGACCTCCAGTACGGTAGCCGAGCGTGCTGACCATTAAACTACTGAGGCGGACAAAATACTTAATTTAAAATTTTAAAAAAATATATGGGTGTTTGAATTTTAAATAGTATAATAGGTAGTGCAATGTAATGTTCAGAACGCTCGGCTACCGTACTGAAGGTCCCGGGTTCGATTCCCGGGGGGTGGAAATAAATATAACTATTTTTTTTCACTCTAATATTTATTCAATATTACCATGGACTGGTGCTTGAAGCGGAGGGCTGATCACCTTTACTTCATGTGTTAACGATCAAGATAATACTGCCTTGATATGATGTAGTGCCCTTTGCACCATCGGGTGGGTAAAAGGGTTTTTTAAAAAAAAAGGTCTCATTCATCGTTCACTTTGTGAAAGACTAATTTAATAAATATCATCTCGTAACTACTGGTTTCGGAACTATCATTCAATCGTCAAGTCATTAAAATAAAATTATTACACATTAACGTATGCCATTTTAATTTTCAACGATATAATCCAATTATAATCCGACTATCTTCTGATGCTCTAGAGGGTCTACAGAGGTCTACTCCTTGAACACTGTATCTACTGGCCTACTCTAGTACTCCAGTGTTCTACTGTCTGTAGAATGTTACAGACTACCCTCTCGGGCACACGGTAGCTCAGAAGTCGGAGTATCGTAGGAAAATTAATTCTCCGCCATACCGACTCTTGGGACATCCAGTATTTATACCCTGCTCTAGGTCTCATAGCCGGATACAATGAAGTATTTATTGTATATAAACTTAATAATTTTATCATGAACATAAGGGAATTGGTTCGATAAATCTATAACTCATGGGTAGAATAATGAATGTTACACGTGTATATAAAGTGATCGCTTAAACCAGTCAATGTTAGGTCATAAGCTTGTAAATACCCAGACATCCTTGTTCTTTTTCATCTTTGTGGAGAAACTCAGATGTGTGAACAAGAATTTGGACACATCCAAAATGTTCTTAATATAATAATCTGGTCAAATTATAAGCTGCTTAAAATTTTAAATTAATGTTTTTAGACATCTCCCAGTATGTAAAATAATCCGGTTAGTAGGATCTTGTATATCTAAAAAGGGTCTCTTCTCAAACCGACCATAGATGATGCCGTAAACTCAAACATGAAGCACCATGAGATTTATGAAGTTTGAGTTCCAAAAATTTTAATAATGTGCTTGTCAAATATGTGTACAGTGATGAATGTTACACGTGGAAAAGTGATCATATAACCAACCTATGACAAGTTATAAACCCTTTAAATATCCAGACTTCCATATCCTTCTTTTCTGAGTATGTCCAAGTATTTGGACACACTCAAAATGTTGTAATAATAGGCTTCCATATTCTTCTTCGTCTTTTTTTTTCTTCTTTATTTTGTTAAATTACACATTTTTTTGTGTGTAGTAATACTGGCCAGTTGTTTTGTTGTTGTGGATAATTAAAATTCGCAACATCCGGTTCATAATCTGTGTAATATTGCATATTAATCAAGCACTCCTTATCGCACAGCACATTCCGAGTATTTTGCGCATTTGAATTGGGAACTCACCCATCCCATTTCCGTCCCGTATCCGCTTCCCATCACCCCCCCCCCCCCGCCGGTTCCTACTTCCTGTTACCCCTGCCAGACATCATGCTGTCTTTGTTGGCGCTTTTAATTCCAGTTGAGAGTGTTTCACGGCTGAAATATCTGCGAGGAATAGTTATAATTATTATTTTTACACTGCATCCATGACATCCGAATCTTTTTTTTGTAGAAATTGAAGTTTTTACTCCCATTTTATGGCATATGGGTCCATTTTTTGCTTTTTGCCGATATTAGAGAGTACGGATATTATCCTTGGCTCTACCCGACCGAGTTTCTCCAGGGTATGCTTGGATACAATAGTTTAGAGACTAGAAGGAATGTGTATTTGATTACGCATGTTTATCGATTAAAATTGATCCTGAAATTATCCGGAACATTGTTCTGTATGTTCCCGATAGTTACATTAGACAGCGTCGACATAGATTGTTTCACATTCCTATATATAGGACCAACCTGTCGATGGTTATGCCTGTAGGAATAGCTACCGCTATGCTGAACAATATCACATCGGATATTGATCTGTTCCATGTGTCCGAAGGAGTTTTTTGAAGCGGGATTCTTCTACACCTTTAAGTCTTCTGGCTTACTTTTAATATATACGCCTTGAATATTGTTTGTTATGTAAATATTAATTTTTTATTGTTGAATAAATTAAATTGAATTGAATTAGAGAAGACTTTCAGGCGTTGGTGATAAAAGTGTATATGTCGCTCACTTCTTTCAAGAACATCATAAATCAAAAATCGTCAATTTTCAGTTGTGCTTGCTTTCGGAATGCCCAGAAAATGCACTATATCCCAGCAAAAGATGCATATTTTTTACTTAATATTTACCCGCTACAGGGCAGAAAGTGTTGTTGCATTTGGAAGAAAAGGTTTTGTTTAATTATTTTTTTAAATATACTAAATATTTTTCAAATGGAGAAAAAAACCTTCAGATTTTACTTAAAAAGATCTGTTGCACAGTAAAAATTTCAATAAGTGGCGTGATATTTATTTTTAGTACATTGTATTATATTTTTAAACTTTAAAAACGTTCTCCTGAAAATCTATTTTTTTTTATTTATGACGTTCTTGAAAGGAGTGAGCGATGTGTGCATGGACAGTGCTGATGAATATCGGCAAATATAAGTCATGGTTTTTGAAAAAGAAAGTATAGATCTGGGTGTAAAATAGTAGTTTATCGGGAAATTACGGAACAGGTAAATGATTTCGTACATTTTAAATTTTCTTATATTTTCTAGGTAAAGAAATATTGTCAAAGATATAAAAAGGTGAGTGAATGCTAGGAAAAGAGTGAATGGTTCGCTGAAATCAATTATAGCGAATAAAAGCCTAACTATGAAAGCTAAACTAGCAGTACACAATGAACTCCTGGCACCAACCCCAATGTACGGAAGTGAAGCATGGAGTTAGCAAAAAAGGATGAAACGAATGTGCGGCAAAACGATGCATGATAGATGTTCGAATAGTAAAATAAGGAATGAAAGTTTGAGATTAAACATTATCGATAAAATTAATAAAGGTGCGTTGAGATGATTTAGACATGTGGAACTGTGAGAAAATGTGAAAAGAAAGTGAGAAAATAATGGTAAAACTTGTTTTATGGCAAATTAAATTGGAAACAAGAGCAGATGAAGTCAGTGGTAAACTAATTATCAAATTTGTCAAATGCGGTCAGGTCATTAGTCGGAGTAATCGCCATGTAGGTATGTATGAGGAAATGCATAAGAGGTGAAGAATATTTTCAAAGACAGAGTTGTGTGGCATTCTGTTCACTCTGCCTACCCTGGCGGCGAAGCGACGTAATAGTTAGTGGGTAAGTTTTTTTGGATTTTATCATACCTTTATTTATATGCTTTTAGTTTTCACTACTAACTACAATTTCGTAATGAGACTTATCTTCGGATTTATCAATATTTATCTACCAATCAATTTCACACTCCTTTCCCATCTTACGTCATCTTACACCATTATCATAGTGCCTTTTTTCTTATTTCTTCAGCAAAAAGCACTGTTTAAAGTATGCAAACGACAGTCCATAGTATTTTTCATAAAATTATTGTTAGAAAATCATATCCAGTACCCCTGATGCAACTTTAGATTAAGCATTCTATCTGATTTCAATTCTAAAAAATGACGCGCTTTCATGATTGTCTGCGCTTTCACGAGCAGCCAGACGAACTGGAGACAAAAGGGGTGACAGGAGCGAAGGAAGGTAGGGAGGTGGATACACTGGATATATGGGTAGTATGAACACGAAGCTCCATCCCTCGGAGACAACAGAAGAACTTGTACACTTACATACAAAAAAAAATATTAATAAAATTTAGATTATGTTCAAGTTTTACTTGGTAAATACCACTTTTTTTTAAATTTATTGTGATATGTGTGTTGAGTCATTCAATAAGAAATAGTGGTATTTACCAAGTTAAACTTAAATTAAAAATGGATGGATTTTACCACAGCGACTGCCGAATCGATCAATGAAAATTTAGTAAATTCACCTGGAACTTTTTTTACATACTTACCCAACGTCATTAGTATTAATTGTACATATTGGAAAAAAAATATATTTTTCAAAAACATTATATGTTAGATATTTCAACAATTGAAAGTCACCAGGGAATATGTTTTCATAAACGAGTATATTTGTAAATAAAAAAAACATTTTCTAATGTAAAAGTTTTTACATAAATAATTTATTTGTAAATGATCGAATCCTATTATTTTAAGCTTTATTATAGTCCGCAATGATCGACTAAATAGAACAAATAGTTGTGGGATATAAAAAAATAATCAAAAGTTTCATTAAAAGCTGCCTTTTTTAGATTCTAGAGGGCTGTAAAAAAATATTGCCCACTTGCCAACATTTCCTTCTGTCTCCCAAGGCCGAGAATTTCCTAGAAGACCTCTCCAGAACCCTCCGAGTTGTGTAACCTAAGCTATATGTCCTCGTTTATCTTTGATTGTGATATGAATATGCACGATTATAAAAGGTGATAAAGAAAAACTAAGTTTCTCAAATTATCATTGTTTTTCGAACAGTGCCGTGCATTGCAGTGCCCTATGCACCCCAATGGTGCATAGGGCACTGCATCATATAAACGCAGTGTTATCTAAAAAAAAGGTGATTATTATTATTATTAGGTGGTTATTCTCACGAAAGAAAGGTGATCAGCTATCCGCTTCAGGTACCAGTCCAGAGTAATATTGAATAAATATTAGAGTGAAAAAATCATTTTATATTTACTAGACCCCCCTCTGGGAATCGAACCCGGGACCTCCAGAACGGTAGCCGAACGCGCTGACCATTACACTACGGAGGCGGACATTGTATTATTATTGTTTATCACAGTATACTGTAATTATCATTGTTTACTGTAATTATTTAAACTTAATTCACTCAAAATTCCGAATCTCGACATTACAATTTTCTCAAATGGAGGGTCCACTTGTTGTAGTGCTCGGAGTTTATTTATTATTTTAATTATAAAATTATCCAATAACAGTTTCTTAATGGTACAAACGGAATGCTTAAAGTGTTTGTATAAATTGTGTTTAAACATTTTAAACGCTTTCTGTAAAATATTTCACTTATTTCAATGTGTACCAATTTCGGAATGACCCAACCCTTCCACCATAAACCAACTTTGTCAAAGCGTGGACCAAATAGTTTCGAACTATGTTTATCATAGTTAAATTTTTAGACATCAGTTAGTTTTTATTAATACTTTCCCTCCCATCACTATTTTTCACATCCTCCAAAAAACCTTTTTCCCCTTTCTTGTAGTAATACATATAAAAATATTATTTACTGTAACTTATATATTTTTTTGGAAGTAAAAAAAAATATGTGCGTTAAGAGACAACGCAATATAGTATTTCAAAAAACAATTAAAAATGGTACTTAAAAAAATAATATCCATAAATTAAGTTTAAATATAATGCAAGAATTGTACTGATCACGCTTTCATATATTATACTTTATGTATTATATATTATGTATTATAATACATAAAGTATAATATATGAAAGCGTATTAATATAATATACTTTATGTATTATATATTTCATATATTATACAGAACTACTCGGCTGTCCAAACTTAAAACACATTAAGGGATATTTTTTATGGTACATTTTTTTTGCATTTTTGGACTAAGTAGCATCTACTTAGTCCAAAAATACAAAAAAAACGTACTACAGAAAAATGTCCCTTACTGTGTTTTGAGTTTGGACAGCCGTACTACTGCCACTACCATCACGCCGTTTCCCCGCAGGGGTAGGCAGAAAGGATGGAACGCACAATCTTCTGTCCTGTCATACAATCCTTGCCTCCTTCACATCCATACATCTAGTCACACATGCCTTCCGATTACGCAGACTTTTGACACCATCAGATATTAGATTCTGATTGATCTGATCATGCAAAGTCTTTTTCGGTCTTTCTCGTTCTGTTTTGCCGCTCACATTCGCCACATATATTTTCTTAGTCATTCTCTCGTGTCCATACCACCGTAAAGAACTCTTCCTAATCTTTTCAATTATTCCTTGTTCAACCTCACATTTCTTTCATATATCTTCGTTTAGATACATAAACTTAAAATGGAGAATTACTGTCAAATATACGCAAACATACTTTAAAATTACTAGCAGAAGAAGGTGTTTGTATAAAATAAACACAATCGAATAAACACAATCTTTAATAATAATATTACTATTTTATAATATATCAATATACATATGTATATACACATACATACAATTAAACCATCTCATCATACTTTTCGTAACTTCATCGACAATAATTTTCTCAGTCTCGCATTCATTTCTATTTTTACCTTTCGAACATCTATCATACATAATTTTGCCGCACATTCGTTTTAGGAATTGCACCTCGACTGAATTCAGTCTACTTACATCCTTCTTTTGCCAACTCTATACATCACTTCTACACATAAGGGTTGATACCAGGACTCCGTTTTGCACTCCTAGTTTAGCTTAGCGTAAAAACGTTCTGTAAATTTTCCAAATTCTCCAGAAATAAATTTAGACAACGAGACCATAGAACCGTTTTTGATACCTTCTAAGTAATATATTCAAATGAACCCTTTTCGACGAGATGAAATTAAATCTTTTGAGAAAGGGTCTGAATATTAGTGTTTTCATTTTGTTTAAATTGGCATACCTTTGGAAATTATCTAATTTATTGTGAGCAAGTGTTGGTTCAACCACAAAAATAGACCCAGAATATTAATAATACCTTCGAATCCTGAAACATGATAAATTTTAGCAAATTCAAATTTTTGTGTGTGAAGGTACTTATATTATATATAAATAATAACCAAGTGCCCTAGACATTTTAAATATTTACTTTTTTTCTCCTTTAGTACCAAATTTTACTTCTCTATTTATATATTATTTTACTCCTCTATTATTATATTATTCTTATCTATACAGCAGTAATGTCTTTTGAGTTATATCACAAACATCATGTATTTATTCCACCGTTTCATTATTTCTTCTTCTTCTTCTTTCCATGTTCGCTCCCTAAGTGGATCATATGGCCAACACGAGACGTCTCCAAGTCACTCTGTCATGCACCATCTCCTTGGCATCCTCCCAAGTCAGTCCGGCGTCTCGAATGGTCGTTAGCGGCCTTCCGGGGCGCCGGAATCCTCGGGGTTGGAAGAAGAGACATGAGGTGTTGACGCTCTCAGGTGGCATTCTAACGACATGTCCCAACCATGTCCACCTTCTCCTCTTTAGGACTTCCAGTATGAGGGGCTGTTGAGTTCTTCTCCTCACATCGTCATTCCTAACGTCATACCACTTTATACCCAGTATTCGCCTCAGGCACCTATTTTCAAAACTTGCTAGTTTCATTATTTAGTATGATATTTTCATTAATTGACTCGGCAGTCGCTTTGTGGTAAAATTTATCCATTTTTTGATGAATTTTATGTGGAATTTGCCAATATTTCTTATGACACGTATTTTGATGCATTCTGCATTTTTAAACACGTACCTGAAAATGACGCAACAATAATTTTATTTTATTTATTGTTTCGGTATTTACTTTGTGGTAAGACATTTTGAAATTATTAAAGAACACTCAATTTTTTACTAATTGAGTTTATTTTATGACGACTAGTTTCGGAAGCTAAGCTTCCATCTTCAGGTCTAAATGTAAGTTTACATTTAAACCTGAAGATGGAAGCTTAGCTTCTGAAACTAGTCGTCATAAAATAAACTGAAGTGGTGGAAAAAAAACAAGTGTTTTCTTCAACCAAATGAAATATTGATTTTGAATTTAAAATTATTGTTGGACTGCCTTCATATAATCAAGTCTACGCAGGGTTGTTCCTAAACGATACCCTATTCACCAATTGAGCTCAGACAGGAACCGGGAGAATATAATATAACATCATATTCGATAAATCAAAGCTTCCTTAAATTTATTGACATACAACGATACATAATTACTTACTAATTTCTTGATTTCTATGAGATATTTACTTAAAAAGGTCTCGTCTTAACGTAATACCAAAATATTAACAATGAGCTGTTTTGCAATACCTTTTTATCAAGTGCATTAATTTTGTTTAAGACTCTTAAGGAAATTTGGGGATTTTTTTTAGCTACAGCCTTGACAGATTGTTTTTAGTTACACAATATCCATTAGTGGGAGGGGGTGAGGGAGCTTTGCTGTTTCACTCTACCTACCTCCTTCTCCCATTCTTCAATGTCATCAGGGAGTTAAGGAAAGAACACAAAGTTAGAAACATAATATTCAGAAGTTAAAGAGATTTAAAAACAAACTTTTGAGAATAAAATCTTTTTTTAAGAATTTAATATTACCACACAACACCATAATGTCGTAGAGAGTATAAATTATTTTTTAAAAAAGATTATGATGATTTGAACATTAAATGTAAAAGTCAAAATGTACAAGTGTTTTAACTTTTGTAAGTCCACATTTTTTAGTTTATTAATGTCAACATGACAATTTACGACAACTTCAGATGTTCTCATCTTCTTCTTCTTCTTCCTGGCTCCATCCCAACTTGTCCTGTAGACTGTTGGGGTCAGCTCTCCTTGTCCATCGGGTTGTAGGTCCTTCTATCATAGATAACGTCACCTAGGCCATGCCATCGAATCATGTTATATTTCTGTAGCATCCATTTACTTTTATGGTCTTTCTCTAGATGGCAATTTATGGTCTGGTTTTCAATATGTTCAGATATTGTCATTAAAAGATGAAAATACCTACATTTGAATTTGTTAAATGTTTGTATTTTTGCCTGTTGATGAGAAAATCTTAAGTTCTCAAAACGAGTCGTGTTTCATTAATAATAAAAGTGGTAAGTTACAAGCGTCTTATTTTTATATTAACGTCTTCATTGTATTCCACAAAGTTTATTCTAAATCAATAAATAATATTCTTCTTAAAATTTAAGGCGCCTTCGAGTGTAGACTACGTAATCGAAGAGCATGCATAACTAGATGTGTGGACGTAAAGAAAGCTAGGAGTGTATGTCAGGACAGACTTATGTGGAGTTCCATCCTCTCTGCCTACCCATGTAGTAAAACAGGATGATAGTGGTAGTAAACGTATTAAAACTAATTACGTTATCTTCACGAAATTTACAAACCAGATAAAGAGATATTATTCAATAAAAACTTTTCTATTTCGATTTTTAAAACATCATGAAATAAATTTTTGAGATGGGGTATTTTTTTTACCCTGTTTTCAAAATTATTTTTATAGCGACAAATCCTTTTAGTAACGAAATATCCCCATAGTAAAAGATTTCAACATTACAGCTTTGAAAGCTGTAATGGAAAAAAATAAGCACGTTCGCTTACGCATAGCAGTGTTCACATTTCCCCTCACAAGAAAGAAGCTTGAAGCTTAGTAACCATGGTAATATCATAATAATTTTTACTTCATGTAGTAACAAAACATTTATGTTATATCAACTAAAAATCGTGTCCATTCTTTACTATTTTTTCTGTCAATAACTGATTTGTATTTTTTTTACTATAACGATCTTACAAAAATTATTGACACTATCGATTTTATGTGTAGATACTTGCTTATTGATTTGGAATAAGCTTTGTAGAATAATGTGATGAACTAAATATAAAGATGAAACACAGACAAAAAGCAAAAAATACTTTTAAAATTACCAGACAAAACATGAACAAGACCACTTTTAAAAATATTAATGTAAACAAGACTATTTTATTTATTGTTTCGGCATTAATTTTGTGGTAAGACATGTTACAATGATTAAAGAAAATCACATAATAGATACTAATCACTCATTTCACTCTAATAAATTAAAATTATTAGACCTTGTTCCATATAAAGGCCAAATTATGAATCATCTTGAAAATTTAGAAATCCAAAAAAAACTAAATTCTAATAATAATTTATTAAATAATATATTGTTTCAAAATTCTTCACCTTTGCTTTCCATTTCTCCTTTGTTTTCAAACTCCGCCCCTTGACTAACCCCTTCCCCTTACCTTCCCCTCTCCTTATTTATAGATCAATTTTATATTTTATATTTTAGTTATTATACAGACCTGAATGATGGAAGTTTAACTTCTGAAACATGTAGTCTATAATAAAACTCAAGTGGTAAAAAACAAGTGTTTTCTTTAACCATTGTAAACAAGACAAGTTTAGAAAACTAAAGATGTTCTCCTTAACAGATTAAAATAAAAACTAATTTATGTTATCAATACAACAACAACGAAAAGCAAGTTAACATCAACAACCCGAAAATAGTTTTATTTTTATATGGATACTATTTAATATTAAAACACATACACAAATATTTACTGAACAAAGCTTATGCATACATTTACTTATTCATTGTTGATTTCTCAAAACAGACGAAGATTTTTTTATCTGTATTGAGATATTTAAAAAAGTATATTGGTATAAATGTAGAGACACCCAGAATTTGTGAAATAAGATTTGGGTTCACTCAAAATATTGTCATGCTGATGCACCCTTCGATCTAAATGACAACAGCCAGGCTCTCCACCGTACCAGATATGCAATACTTATTAGAGAAGGTTCCCAATATTACGACATAATAATCTAAATTTATTAAATTAGATATTTTGGTATAAAAATTGCAAATTTTAAGGGGAGTAAGAAAATACCCACAATATATATTTTTAAAGAAATAACCCGTAAAGCCTCTACACTAAGAGGCTTGTCTGTAGGTAGAATAGATATGGTAGTAAAGGTAAATGTGAAAAATGCATCACATATACCCAGACCAATTGAAAATTTATCTTTTTTGAGTTTATTTTACAATTGGCGAGAATCGAACATGCGACACCAATTTCGCAGTCGAGCATCCAACCAACTTCGCCACGGCATCTACCCGCTCATATTATAATTTTAATAAAAATTTAATCTCCTAGGTGGATAAACCCAGATTTTAAAGAAATATTTGGACACACTTAAAATATCCTAAATAAAATAACTGGCCAAAATATGTTTAAGTTTCATAAAAATTTTAAATCATGTTTTTGAGTCTCATGTCTACCTACTAATTTGTGAGGGATCTTACAAACATTTAATAAGGGCTTTTTTAATAAAATGCTTACAGAACTCAACCATGGACGGTGACGAGTGTACCAATTACAACATATATATAATATATACAAGTTCCGTAATTTCAATAGTGTGGAAGTCAATCATGGGTAGAATGGTGAATGTTACACTATGTAAAAATATCACTTAAACTACCCTTTGAAAGGCCGTAAGCCCTGCAAAGAAGTAACTAGTCAAATAAATTATACGTAGAAAAATAGTAGTGTCAAATATCAGTACAAAACATAAATGGATATCTTTAAACTCGTATGAATGTTACTGTGTCTTGATATTTATCAATATATCTAGCAGTTTCAATGGTTTCAGCGTCAATCATAGGTAGAATGGTGAATGTTACACGTGTGTAAAATGATCACTTAAATTAGCTTAAAACAAGCCAATTGATACCAACACTTCCATATTCTTAATTATCTATGTAGAGATGTCAAAATTATATGTAAAATAAAAATAATTGTAGTTATAGTTTTTATTGAGATGGCAATACAAAAATACCTCATGAATTGATTGGCCAGTGTAGTAATATCTACCCATTTTTAACATAAGATTCCATGGAGACAGCATTAAAATAATGCAGAATGCATTGAAATACGTGTCACAATATATTTTAAGAAAAATATCGTTTAAAACTATTTATTGATAAAATAATAAATCTAATACTGTGAAGGCTGAAAGAGTTTCAATGAGAAACCGATGGTAAAGATTCACTCGTAAATTCTCGGCACCGTATAATAACACAGCCACTGGGCTCGAGGTACAGTAGGGGAGAATGAATACTACCTGGTGTTATTAATCCACCTTGCTAGGCGCAGGAGGGGTATCTACATTCTAGATGAACGTAAGGAAATATGGGTCATTTGACGAGATAATAAATTATTTTCAACACTTTCCAAAATACAAATTTCCAGTGTGTCCAAATACTTCTTCACAAATCTAGATCATCTCCAATTATAGGAGGGATTTCTCATAGAATATGAAAATCTGGGTATTTACTGGGTTTGAGTGAATTTAATTACATATTTTAAAATAGTTAAATTCACTCAATTTTAATTTATTTTGCCCGAAAAATTTTAATCAAAAATATGGTTTATATTTCCTGTCATGTTTTGTATATTACTTTTTTTGTCTAACCTCCTACCATCGATGATGTCAAAAACGACGAAACCTGTCACTGTTCAAATAAAATAAGTTTTTAGTTTTGTACTGATATATCTTGGCGGAACTGCATTTTATGGAATAAAATAAGAACTATGTAATTTAGGTGGGAAAACATAGTTGTTAATTGATTCTATAAAATATCTGTATTAAAAAACTATATACATATTTGTTATTTTATTATACAAATGCAGTTAAAACAAAAAATGTCAGAATAAAAATTAAATCAAATAAAAAAATACAATTTTCCTTATTTTAAACAACCATCCATTAATTCTAATTTTATATTAAATGGCCCAACATTGTACAGTTTGGGTATTAGTTTTACGAGTATATGATTTCTCTAGCCGAATGCTGATTTTTTTTAGTATATTAGCATCGGTGTATTTGATTAACGATTGAGTTAACACTATTTTGTTTTGATACTGTGCCCCACGCACTTCCGCATATCGTAGTCGTACAGGAGAAAGTGACCAACTAGCCAAACGTAAAATATTCAGGAGGGTCACTTTTGTCACTTTTGTCACTTTAAGTCACTTTTGCTTGGCAAGAAAATAATTTTAGAAAGTCATTTTTAACATATAAAAAATAAAAGTCAATATGTTATACTTCCAAGTTTAAAATCCTTTGGGATTTTTTCAGGGCAATATTAAGCTAGTAACTAGTAACAAAATAGTCAATGATCACGTTTTTGTAAAAAATGTCCCTGGTCACTTTCTCTTGTATAACTACGATATATTTCAGAAGATAAAAATCACCACAAATAAAAAATCAAGTGAATATTGACTGCAGGTGTTCTTATTTTTAACGGAGTCAACAACTCCTTGCGCCTCGCATAGGGTACATATTACTTACTACTTTTTACATTATTTGTGAACACGGGCATCTAAAACATCAGTTACGCCATAAGGGCTTAGCAAGGAGGTAATCTCTCCGTCCTATTGTATCGCAGCAGGGGAGTATGTCTAGTACGTGAGACGAGTATTGGCGATGCCGACCTTTATTATAACCTCCATTCAGCCATAGTCAATACAGAGGGGTTAATAAGAAACCTACCCCCTACCAATATTTTGCTACCCTTCTCAAGAATACAGTAACTGGAAAACGTTGATGGAAATTCATGTTAAAGGGATAATTACTAAGCAAATACACCCCTCTCAGTCATTATAGAAAACTATTCAACTAGGTACATAATTTAGCAGTCCACTTGCAAACCACGTTATGGTAACAAAATAAAAAATTTAACCAATGGCGGCAACTGGTATAATATTTTTTTTTAATATAGAATGGCGTTGCACATGAAATACATTGCATTTGCCAATGTCAAGTTAATTGAATATTGTTCTCAATTATAAAATATGATAAACTTAATATTAAACTATAAATTTATTCCATTTAATTAAAAAAAAAAACAACTAAAAGTCTGTACATAATTGGGTTCCTGCTCGCCAGGATGAGATGGATATCTGTAGGGAGAGGAATAAGCGGGGCCAGAGTTTTAAGTGGTATAATATTAAATCTTCAGCCGATTTCAGTTTTTTTTTAAGATTTTAGAAAGTGAACTGTCAATCGGCATAGCGAGTTTTGCAACAGTATTGATTTTTCTATTCCGTTGTATTCCTAACTTAACGAGTGTTGGCAGATTATGTTAAATACGGGCGTTAATATTGTAAATTTTCTACCGATTGGAGCCATTTTCTAAAAACCTGAATTTTTTAACATAACATGGTTTGCAAGGAGGCTACTCAATTCAAGTAATGAATTATTGGTATTACCAATAATGTGTATATATTATAATATATACTTAATAAGATAAAAGCGTTCAATGTTGGAATATTTTACATAGTCAGTGGCAACCCTTAATAACGACTTTTTCACATTAATATTAGTGGATCACTCTCTCAAGATATTAAGTCAAGATATATGTCTTCTTCATATGTTGCGCTTAACTTTGCCTCATAATATCAAATGTTATTAATTATATCGTATTTTTTCCCATCATAAAATGACCAAAATACTCCATGATTTCTTTCTTCACAGTGTCTTTAACTTATATCTCTTTTCCCATGCATCTATCGCCATCCACGATATTTTGAGTATTTATCTATAGCACCACATGTCGAGTGCTTTAATCGTCTTTGCAGCTTTGCAGCTTAGACGAAAGTCCATAATTGACTTTCAACCCCATGGAGAAGCACTAAAAAGATGTAACATCGCACAATTCTCGTATCAGATTTAAGTTGAAGTATCTGTATTGATTTAGAATTAACATTGTTGAATAATATGAGTTAAATATAAAAATAACCCTCTTGTATAATACCACTTTTTCAGTTTCATAATGTAAAGATTATTGAAAGAAAAAGTGGTTTTATAACATACATATTCAATAATTGATTCGGCAGTCACAATATATATCCATTTTTAATTAAAGTTTTACTTGGTATTTAAATGTTTAACACTATTTTTAAAAATTCTATTATGACACGTGTTTTTATGTATTCTTCATCATTTTCGGCGCGTACGGTGTTCAAAAGTGTCTCTTATTTTATGTTTCACTCGGTAAATACACACTCAGTATGTTTGATAATGTCTTAATAAGACGAAACGCGTGACATTTTATCATATATATGTAAATAAAAGTAGAATTCAATCCCATAACCTTGTTTAATTTGGGATATATCACCCAAAATTTTCAAATGGAATCCTACCAACGATAAATCAGTTACAATAAATATTTTATTTCTTGTTTTTTATACAAGTTTACAATCAAACGTCTGATATAATAAATAGATTGGTTACAATGATTAAAGAAAACACTTGTTTTTTACCACTTGAGTTTTATTATTGACTACATGTTTCAGAAGTTAAACTTCCATCATTCAGGTCTGTATAATAACTAAAATATAAAAATAATAGATACTAATTACTCATTTCACTCTCATAAATTAAAATTATTACACCTTGTTCCATATAAAGGCCAAATTATGAATTATCTTAAAAATTTAGAAATCCAAAAAAACCTAAATTCTAATCATAATTTATTAAATAATATATTGTTTCAAAATTCTTCACCTTTGCTTTCCATTTTTCCTTTGTTTTCAAACTCCGCCCCTTGACTAACCCCCTCCCCCTAACTTTCCCCTCTCTTTATTGACAGAACAATTTTATATTTTATATTTTAGTTATTATACAGACCTGAATGATGGAAGTTTAACTTCTGAAACATGTATTCAATAATAAAACTCAAGTGGTAAAAAACAAGTGTTTTCTTTAATCATTGTAATAGTGTTACCACAAAGTTAATGCCGAAACAATAAATAAAATAAAAGATAGGTTAGTCCCGAATTGTACGGTTAATTTTTTTAATTTAACGCGGAAACTTTACACGAACACCCAATTAATTGTCGCGTTAAAAAGAGTTTGGATAATTATTCATCATCCATTAGCGTGATGAACGGAACGCCATTTGGCATCGTGTAGTACAAACATTCAGCACGAGCGAGTGGAGTAATACTAAATGTCCAGAAAGACACTATCCAGCTCGGAGTGACGCGCTAATTGTCCAATCCGCTCTCTTTCATTAGCGTACTCTGCAAAATGAAATCCCGGTGTTTAAAATTGGGCTTTTAGCATTATTAAACACTTTCGGGGGTGGGACTATCGCGTGAACACTTTCGCATCTACTCCAGTCTGTCAAAACTTGAATACACGGGTACATGCTTAATTAAACATAATACAATCGTCACATTTTTGGGCGTGTACAAATACTTGTTCACAAATCTGGGTTTCTCCACTTAAGAGTAATTTTTAAATTTTGACATTGCAACATGGATGAATAATAATATAGAAGACTGGGTACTCCAAAAGTGTATAATGTGTGCAAGGAAAGTGATTTATTGATGAATGTTAGCAAATCCAAAATCATGGTTTTTGAAAGAGATGAATGTAGATCTGAGTGTGAAATATTGGTAAATGGGGAGATTTTGGAACAGGTAGATGATTTCATATATTTGGGTAGTATGTTTTCTAGGGATGGAAAGATTGATAAAGACATAGAAAGGAGAGTGAATGCTGGGAACAGAGTGAATGGTGCACTAAAATCAGTTTTAGCAAATAAAAATCTATCAGCGGAAGCTAAACTGGCAGTACACAATGGAGTTCTGGTTCCAACCCTTATGTATGGAAGCGAAGCATGGAGTTGGCAAAAGAAGGATGAAAGCAGACTGAATGCAGTCGAAATGCGATCCCTCAGACGAATGTGTGGCAAAACGATGTTTGATAGATGTTCGAATGATGAAATAAGGAAAGAATGTAAGGCTGAGATAAGCATTATCGATAAAATTAAGAAAGGTGTGTTGAGATGGTTTGGACATGTGGAGCGTATGAGCGAAGAAAGAACGGTTAAACAAATTTATGGAGCGAATGTAGTTGGAAAAAGAAGCAGAGGACGACCGAGGAAAACTTGGCACAATCAGGTATGTCAAATACTTGAAAGCGGCCGGGTCAGGAGTCGTAATAATCGTCGGGTATGTATGAGGAGATGCATGAATGTAGAAGAGGCAAAGAATGTTTGCAAAGACAGAGTGGTGTGGCGTTCGATTCTCTCTGCCTACCCCTGCGGGGAAGCGGCGTGATGGTTAGTTAGTTAGTTAGTTAGTTAGGGTATTTACAGGAATTTGAATACACGAATACGCGCTGAATTAAATATTATGTAAACACAAATATTTTTTTATGGTTACTTATTTATTTTTTTACAAAAATGTTAATAATATTAGAATATAACCACTCACCGAGATTTTGATGTCTGCCGGTTTCGAGACGTACCCGTCTCTTTGTCAGGACAATCACTACCACAGCATGCAAACAATACCACCCTCCACCACCATAGCACCATTTACACACTTAAAACTACACAAAATATTTAACACATGCGATTTTTGGTCGACCCGAAGACCAACATGCACTAAAGGTTTCAGCACAAACAGAGGTTAAACATGCACTAGGATTAAACATATTATTGAACCAGCTTATATACTCGTAGGATAAAAGGAGTGGGCGGGGTTTGAATTGCTTAACCGATGTTAAATCAAATAATGGACTATAAGTAAAATTTATTTGGTTTTATTTTAAAAAGTTTTTTTAAATGCGTCAAAAAGCAGATTAAATGAGGTTACGAGGGATGAGAGAGGTGAGGAAGATGCATGCATCTGTTCCAAATAGTTTGATAAAGCCTTCACAAAACGAAACAGCTGTCACAAAAGTTAACAATTTTAATAAAAAATAATAACGGAAATAATGTAATTTTTTAACTTCACAAACGAACTCGTTAAAATTCAATATGTTGTTTTCTCATAAGTACTTATCTCGTTGTTGTAACTCTTCTCGTTACTTCAGCAGGAGCGGCTCAGTACATTTCTTGTTATTCATAATGAAATATTTAAAATAAATTTTCTAACCACCGTTGAACCTATTTGCACCCAACTGTGCATAGAATACCACACCAGATTGATTCAATGTACACTTGATCGTTTATTACACGAAAGGTTTGAATTCTACGCTCCAGATTATTAAGTCCCTCAGAAATAAATTATATTTGAAAAAAAGTTATTTAAAAAAATATTTTTGTCTCAATATTGATAAAAAAAACCCTACTGGGATGGTTAGGTATTTTGTTTGGTCAGTATTTTTATACGGAGTTGAATCGTGAACTGCCAAGATCAGCACTATGAGCCAGTTATGGGCATTCCAAATGTGGTTACATCGTAGAATGCTACGCATTCCATGGTTCGATATGGTCAGCAACGTTAATGTACTCCAAACAGCAAGAGTAGGAAGATGGTTTCCTATCCGGGTCGTGAGAAATGTATGAGCTGTTGCACCTTTCGTAAAAGGTAAAATAGATACTTTACGAGGTGTGATCTGTTGGTTCCGGAATATATGAGATTCAACGGAAATCAGAATCGTCCAGACGGAGTTTAGAGCTGCCCAAGATAAGGACAATTGCTCTCCAGTGATAGTCGACTTCAGGGGACCTGACATGACTTGCACAGAATCCAGATGGCGATGTGCAGGTCTGGGCATTAACAGGGCTTTCGACCTCTCACTGTCATTGGCCATATTGATTTTATGTATAATTATGAAAATAAAACACTTGTTTAAGACCACGTTTTAAGTTTACTTATCTTACCACGACTATTTTCGAGCAATCATAGCTGTTTGTTTTTTCAATCGGTTTTTTTTTTTACATGCTTATCAGAACATCTGGTATTCTCTAAACTAGTCATGTGAACATTAATAAACTCAAAAAGTGGTATTATACAAGTGTTTTCTTTTTTATTTAAATCATCATTGTATTCCACAAAGTTATTGCCAAATCAATAAATAAGAAGACTTTGTTTTTTGATCCACTCACATTTTTATTAACAACCAACTAGTTTCGGCAACAACCTATTTCCCTCTCCAGGGTTTAATTTATGACTCATAAATTAAATTAAATGTCATAAATTAAACCCTGAAGAGGGCAACAAATTGTTGCCGAAACTAGTTGGTTGAAACTTGTTGGATCAAAAAACAAAGTCTTTTTTTTTTCTCAAAATAATATATCAATATGATCCACAAGTTAATGCTTTCAATATCCAAAACAATAAATGACTACCAAAGTATTAAATTATTTATTAATTTGGCATTAACTTTGCGGAATGACATAAATTTGTATTTGTGTGTGTGTGTGTGTGTGTGTGTGTGTGTGTGTGTGTCTGTGTTTGTTTGTAAATCATTTCAGTCTCAATGCAGTGTGAAGTCCGGTCTGGGTGTAAGGAAATCTGCTCCGTCATACTGCAGTAAACGAAGGGGGATAATACGAGAATGGCGTGCGCTGATGAAAATCGTTCCACACACAATATCTCCCATCCCCTTACCAGAGCTTCTGACCACTGCCCACACACCCTTCCCTCCGCCCGCACATCAACTTATACGGAACATTTTTATACAAAAGCTTAATTAACTCAAGGCCATGATCCGAAAGTTCTGTGGGAAACCACAACCGTTCGATTCGGGTAATTCGAACAAAAAAAGGAATCACATTTAAAAAAATATTAATTGATTTCCATCAAACCCCTGTTTTAATTTATTTTCAATATATTGAGATATCCGTTGCTTTGTTGGGTAATATATCCAAAATAAAACACGGTTTTTTGGATTGAATTCTACATTTATTTATGTATATTTATGTATACGTGAAGCGTTTCGTCTTCTTAGGACATTATCAAACACTCGATATATTACCCAACAATTCAATATGGAATTCTACCAACTGTCTGCAGTTACAATAAATATCCGTTGCTTTTTTTCAACGGTTCGTGATTTACTTTATTATTTTCTAAATAATTTTGCATTTATCATTTACAAAAAATATTAACTTTGTGGTGTGGTAATATAACACTCTCCTTATCATCCTTCGTTAATTTAATTATTTGATTCGGCAGTCATATTATGGTGATATCTATCCGTTTTTAATTTACGTATTACTTGGTTAATACCACTGTTTTTAAATCTATTGTGACACGTGTTTTGATGCATTCTGCAACATTTTCAAACACCATTAGTGAAGCTTAGTCATGTGAGTTATGTCCTTAGGACGTTGAAAGATGAAGAGGAAAACGTTGAAGAGGAAAAGGATTTTAGGATTCAGTCCACCTTCGTAGTGGTTTATGGTAGCTAAATACGCTAACCTAATGGTAAGCGTATTTAGCTACCATGCTGGATGTCCCGGGTTCAATTCCCAGGGGTGGATAAAATAAATAAATAAATAAATATTAGTGATTTTACAAACTTATATTTATTAAATACTACCCTGGACTGGTCTCTGAAGCGCAGGAATGATCATTTTTCCTTTATATAAGTAACGATCAAGATAACTTTATATTAATACAATGCAGTGCTCTATACACTATTGTGTTAGGATAAGGGTTAAAAAAAGGGTTATAGGAAATAGTAGAATCAACTTAATAGAACTTTAATTAAAAATAGATCAATATTACCACAAAGTGACTGCCGAATCATTCAATGTATTTTTATGTTTTGTATAAAATTTTCGAAAAAAAATATAACAATATTATACGATAGAATTGTTGAAGGGTGGTAGTTTCGTATAAGCTTTCATATCGTTTGTATATGTGGTTTACCCTATATCTGATAACATGCAAGGTATGGATTCCTGACATATCTCACGAAACGATAACTCAGGGGGTGTCCATTTGTTTGTTGTCTTTTCTGTCTCCAACCCCCGCCTCTCGGGAGGGGATGATGTATCGGCAGACAGAGGGTGAAGTCGACTAGTGGATTTTGTACACCAGCGGTGAGTTCTACATGGAAAGCGATTGTTCACAGATTAAATACTATTATGTAATATTTAAAAAAAAACACTTAAGAAAAAATAATTAAGTTTTAGTGACTTTTGAATCCAACACTCTCTAAGATGATGGAATAATTATTTCAAAACCGGTAGTTAAAATTACTTTTTGTAAAGTGGTATTTCACAATGTGACTTTACTCAGCAGAACTCCGAGACGCCGGACTGACCTGGGAGGAAGCCAAGGAGATAGCGCGTGACAGGGTGACTTGGAGACGTCTCGTGTTGGCCATATGCCCCCCCTAGGGAGCGAACATGGAAAGAAGAGAAAAAGAAGAAGAAAGTGGTATTTCACAAAGTGAACGATGAACGATAAGGAGAGTGTTATATCATCACATATTATCACAAAGTTAACAATGCTTTTATTATACGAAATATAGTTTCGAATCCATTAAATTTCACAATATGTTAAGTGCGTGGGTTTTTCCCTACTTAGTAGATTTTTATTGATTGCAAAACTGTTTCATTCCAAACAGTTACAAAATCAATTTAAATTTTTTTTTCAATTGGTCTGAGTATTTGTGCTATATTTTTCACATCAACCTTCCCTTACCTAACTGTTCTACCTTCAGATAAGCCTCTAAATAGAGGCTTTGCGGGTTATTTATTTAAATAAATTAAATAATTTTTTAATATTTCAACAAAAATGAAAATAAATAAGAAAGATTTGGGTATGTATAGGGTTAAGTAACCTATTATTGCATGACTTGTTTTTTTTAGATAATGATGCTATGTTTTATAAACTTATTTATTATTAATATTATAATAAGTTAGACCGTTTTTTATAATACGTTACAATGTACATTGATTCTTATCCTTGTCTCCTTTTCTTCGGTCCAACTCTATACTATCCCTTTCGCACATTTTTAAAGATTCCAAAAAAGCAAATTAGGAAAAAAAGTTATTGTTGCAAATCTTTAGTGCTCGCTTTGCCTCGGTTCGGGACGCTTGTTTATATCGCTAATTAAATTTCGATAAAACCGCATTATAAAACCTTAAACACATCCGCGCTAAAGTGTATTAAATACGGAAGATGGTATCATATACTCGTATGATAATTATTAGTGAATTAGTAAAAATGCCGAACCCTCTTTTGGTGGGACGGAAGGCCTTTTGACGAAAGTCAAGAGTCCGGCTTCTCCTGAGAAGTTTTACGTGGTTTTCTCCCAGCAGTGAAGAAATGCTGAAATATTCCTGATAAGCCCACATTAGTTTACCCTTCCTTTTCCCCCAACCCATATTGAATTAAAACCTTTTTTAGCTAGAAGAAACAAAAATCCACTTACAGCATTTTGAGTGTGTCCAAATACTTGTTCTCAAAATCTGGATTATCTCCAATTACAGGAGTTATTTACATATTATTTTTTGACATTTTTGGACTGGCATTTAGTGATTCAAGAATAATGTTTCAAAATTGGTTCATTTATATAGAACTTCCAAGAATTTGAGTAGTGTGGTTGTCAATAATGGGTAGGGTTGGTGAATGTTAAACGTGTGTAAAGTGATCACTTGAACTAGCCTATGACGGTCGTCAGGCCCGTAAATGCCCAGACTTCCATATTCTTCTTCATCTTTGATGAAATGTAAAAAATAGTATAAAAATCCACTTATTGATCTTTAAATCTTGTACGTTATAAGCAAGGTTTATACATGTAACTCCTATCTTTAAAAAATGTACCTAACCTAACCTAACCTAACCTTTTTTTTTTGTTTTGCGTGGGAAGAGGAAAATCTTTTATAAGACGCCAGGTGACATCCGGGTCACAAGACTGGCAGTGTGGGAATCTCCCTGCTGAGGGCCTACCCACTAAAAACCTCTCCCGTGCAAGCATCCACACTCCGGAACCGCCGTTAGGCATTACTTCAGAGTGTGGCATTGTCAAGATCTACTGATCTACATCTACTTGTGCGGTCATGTTCCGCCTCCTCCTCTCACGCTCGGCATCCTCCTTCAGTCCGATCACGGTTGAGGCAAAGGCGTCCCATACCCGCCACGTATTGTCGTTTTGGAGCATTGACGGCACTACCATGTCCAAGCTAAGGCGATCGACCCCAATGGTGGTCATTAGTGACCCCCTGTGGTCTACCCATGCAGGACACGACAGCAGCGTATGCTCTGCGTCATCATTTGCTGAGTCGCAGTGCCAGCATGCTGCAGTTGCTTCTTTGCCTATACGATGTAAGTATAGCACTTGAACTAACTACAGTATAGTGATCACTTGAACTAGCCTATGACGGTCGCCAGGCCCGTAAATGCCCAGACTTCCATATTCTTCTTCGTCTTTGATGAAATGTCAAAAAATAGTATCAAAATCCACTTATTGATCTTTAAATCTTGTACGTTATAAGCAAGGTTTATACATGTAACTCCTATCTTTAAAAATGTATATTAAATAATTAAATGGTAAATAAACGATCTAAAAATACCTAATAACAAAAGTAATTGTGACGAAAAACGAGAAATATTACAGTGTAGAGTTTGCAGCTTGTAGCAGTTCTTCTTAAAGGAATCATGAAGATCTACAAAAAGGTCAGTGCATTCACTCTTTATCCATATCATACATTAACGCTATAACATTTTACAAAATGAAATTTTTTAAAAACCTTACGCGTCGTTTTTCGTATTTGTTATAAATATTTTTTAAATCGTATAACAGATATCGCTCACTCCTTTCAAGAAAGTCATATTTAAAAATCGTCAATTTTTAGTTGTGCATGTTTTCAGAATGCCCAGAAAATGTACTATATCCCAGCAAAAGCGACATGTGTTTTTTAACTTAATATATACCCGCTAAAGGGCAGAAAGTGTTTTTACATTTTGAGGAAAATATGTTTTTTTAATTATTTTTTAAATTTACTTAATAATTTTCAAATGGAGAAAAAACTTTCAGATTTCACCTAAAAAGATCTGTTATACAGTAAAAAGTTCAGTAAGTGGCTTGATATTTGTTTTTAATACATTGTATTATATTTTTAAGCTTTTAAAACAATCTGCTGAAAAATCAAGTTTATTTATTAATGACGTTGTTGAAAGGAGTGAGCGATGTAATGAAATATAAGAGGAAGCTTGAACGGTCCCAGTTAGAGAATGATGGCGACTCGCCACTGATGTCTGTATATGTATATCCAAACATGGCTATATGTTGCTGGTAATATTACAACTGGTGTTCTGTCATTCCTTTTACTGCTATAAATCTGTCCCTCGTAGGTTCCACAGAGCCGTGGGGGTCATACGTATTCAGAAACCACCCCCAACTTCTTTATGCTAGAATTGAGTTATACGAACGATGCATCTTTAAGACTAAGAAAATCTTTTTACCAACGCGATTTTAAAAACGTTTTTACTTGTAAACTTTAAAAAAACTTTAAATTGTTTAAAAGATAGTTTTTTTATTTAAATGACTTACGATTGCACGATATTATCAACTTTATTACTTATTACGACGTATTTTAAACGAAATCACAATGGAAAATGTTTTTATTTGATAACATGTTGACTTTTTAAAGAATGCTTATAATTGTCTTTTGACTGGATGATATTAAATTTAAATATCAATACAGTAAAGATACTAAAAATAAAAATTAATTCGAACTGTTCATTGAATAAATTTCTTTGATAAAATTATTTGAAGCCAAAATTTGTAATAAAACAGCATTTTCAGAGATTTTCATCCAGCAGAAAACTGTTCCACCAAACGTTATATAATGCACATATAAATTTTGTGTATATATATAATAAAAATAATAATAATAACTCTTTATTCCAGCTTGACTAAGTGATGGGTGCAATACTTAGACAGCCATATATGTTTAACATTTTTTTATACAATGAAATTAAAAATAGTAAACAAATAAGAAAATGAAAGAAAAAAAAAGCCCCATCTGTATATATATATATATATATATATATATATATATATATATATATATATATATATATATATATATATATATATATATATATATATATATATATATATATATATATATATATATATATATATATATATGTATATGTGTAAATATAATAATAAAAATAATAATAAAACCCTTATCCGCACCCCAATGGTGCATAGGGAACGGTAGCCGAGCGTGCTGACCATTACACTACGGAGGCGGACATATATATATATATATATATATAATATATATATATATATATATATATATATATATATATATATATATATATATATATATATATATATATATATATATATATATATATATGTATATATATATATATATATATATATATATTATCATTCGTGTGTGTGTGAAAATCCAGTGCCTGATTAAATCAATAAATAAAATTAATCTTATTTTTTTATCCGGATACTCGTACATTACTCGATTGGTTTATATTTTTTACCAAACAATTCACATGCTTTTCAATTGGAATCTTATTTAGCTGAAACTTCAAGTGAAAGGATAATATTGTAGCATTTTTATTGGGGTAAAAAATGGTCTACCGATTTGAGTGCAGGAGGCCGGCTTTACAGAAGATGACGTTATCCCAATTCAACCCCTTCGCTGTCTCATTCCCCAAAGGGTGTAACAGATGAGGAACGTCAAATAACTATAAACTGTTTGACAATTTAGTGGAAGTCGCATGTTGGGATAACTGGAACAAGAACGAGAATATGAGAAAGAAAGATATAATAGAAAACGTGTAGTTTAATTAATTGATTTTGTTAATTTATAAATCGCTCACTCCTTTCAAGAACGTCATAAATCAAAAAACTTGATTTTTCATGAGAACGTTTTTAAAGTTTAAAAATATAATGCAATGTTTTAAAAATAAATATCAAGCCACTCATTAAACTTTTTACTGTGCAACAGATATTTTTAGGTAAAACCTGAAGGTTTTTTCTCCATTTGAAAAATATTTAGTATATTTAAAAAAAAAAATAAACAATACCTTTTCTTCCCTGTAGCACGTAAATATTAAGTTAAAAATATATCACTTTTGCTGGGTTATAGTACATTTTTTAGACATTCCGAAAACATGCACAACTGAAAATTTATGATTTTTTATTTATGACGTTCTAGAAAGGAGTGAGCGATATATTAAATGATAAAATCAAACACTGATTTTTAGAGTCAACTTAATTGTATTTTGTTGTTAAAAACACGTCTGTGAATTGTTTCGCCTTGTTATGGCATTTTACACCAATGATTTTTTGGTAACACATTACTGTTTAAAAATAACGTTTACTTGGTAAATACCACTTTTTTATAAAATCTATTTTAACGTGTTTCGATGCATACAACACCATTAAACGTTGTTAAATGATGATTATATTCGTTGAAACACGTGGCACAATAGATGTTTAAAAAATCTAATACTCGTTTTTACCAATCAAAGGTTTAAATTCAAAATAATATTTTTTTCCTGATAATATTTACCTTAGCATAAATGAAGATTAATATGGTAATCTTGGCATTCACAGGGTCTATGACGACTTGACATCGGCTGGTTCAAGCAATCACTTTATACTCGTGTGACTTTCATCATTCTACTCATAACAACCACAATTCTCCTACTAAACTACTAAACTACTAAACCCTTCTACTACTTAACATATTATAATTTCGTATGTTATAATTTTGCATCAATTGAATCTTTTACATGCTTCTACTTCTGCGCCATCTATAATTGGACTTAGCAAGTTATTGTACCATAATAGTATAGATCTTCATTTAATGTGTGTAAGACATTTTAAATAAATATTTTGCTCCATGTAATACTTGCATTTAATCAAAACGTCTTGTAGGTAATATTATTTATTTGTTTCAGATTTGTTTGCGTTTGTTTTCCCATTTTTATACATAGGTACAGAAACATATTACATTTTTGTGTACAAAGAAAGGGAGTCCTTGTTTGCATAAGATTTATGTTTGAGAAATACGATATTAATATATTTAAATAATATAGGGGAATGTGAGTACCAAAGTGTATTAATTACATTTTGAAGATTTTATACAAGACGAAATTAATGAATTTTTGTGAAATTGATATTTTTTTAATATTCGTACTAAATATGTACCATAAGTACTTTATTAAAAGGTTTGTTTTGATGGAATGTAATAGATTGATGCGTTTCAGTCCTAAAAATTATGACGTCATATTTCTCTTTTTTGTGTGTATATTAGGTTAAAATCGTTGAAAACAATAAAAAATATATATTAAAAAAGAACTCCACCGACAAGACGCACATAGTGGCTTGGTGGGTCTCTGCAAAAAAAAAGTTCTAAATATGGATACATTGTGATTAAAATAAATGTATAAAAAAAAAAACAATAAATTTTCTTTTACTGATATAATACTTAAAATTCATCGTTCACTTTGTATAATGCCACTTAAAAACACTACTTCATGACTACCGGTTTTGGAATAACAAATGTAGAGTGGTGATGGAATGGTTATTCCAAAATCGTCAATCATGAAGTGGCATTACGCAAAAATGAATGATAAGGAGAGTGTCATTATAAAAGAGTTATGGAATTTTGTACTGTGATTGGTTGGTGTATATTCCCTCCCCCCCAATCAGAATTCGGACACTGCTGATAAATATTTCCCGATGTAATCCAATTGTCTGAAAGTTTGGGACCGCTGTCCTCAAAGGGTCGCATCCTATGCGAATTAAGTCTGTTGCCAATTTGTCGACTTGACTGAGTAATAAATCGGGCCACCCTTGTGCAATTAAAATGAGGATTAAACGCCCTTAATCTCGACACGGGATTGAGCCATCGATCCTGGGGTGGTTACACGCGCACGCCACAGAGCCTTCAGACACCCACCCAATCGCCAACTATGTCAATAGAAACATTGTCACTTTTTATTTATTGATTTTAGGTTTAATTTTTAGAGCTCCAGATAGATTTACTATAAAATAATATACTTTTGAAATATTAAAATCAAACTGATTTTTAGGGTTTACTGAGTTGTTCATTTTATCTAACCACCCTTCCTTCGGGTTATTTTGAAGGGGTTAAAGTGAACAGTGAATGATAAGGAGAGTATTATATTTCCATAACACAAAGTTAACAATGCTTTTAATGCACAAAATATCTTTTAATATGGACCAGCTGTACTATAGTCTGATCGAATGGAAAAGAAAGAAAAGAGGTATTGCACTTTTCACATTTCGAAATGTTAAATATCACAATGCTTGTGGGTGTACGAAAGCTTAGCAGCTACCAAGATGCACAGTGTCCGCATTTTTTTTTAAATCAAGGAATCATGCATCCCTTATGTCTGTCGTACTGTCCGCCATGGGCAATTTTATGTATTGTGTGTATTTTTCTGTTACGCCCAACAGATGTCGCTGCCATTGCGATAAAAAAGGAGAGAGAGAAAGAAAGAGAAAAAAAAAACTTATGACAGACGGTCGGGTAGACGCTGGCCTACGAAACTGGCGTCGCGGGTTCGATTCCCACCAATTATAAAATGTCATGAAAGATTTATTTTCAATTGATCTCTATTATTATTTTTTGTAATTATGTCTATAATCTAATAGAAAATTACAAAGTCCTTATTTAAGGTGGCCAAACATACATCCGATTTACATTTTTTTCAAGATTGTATAAAAAAAAACATAAAATATAAATAAAATATATGTATTACGATATGTTTACTTTAAAGGCTTTTATGTTCACGTACAATCCGATGTTTACATTAAACCTTGATCACTTAAATTTCAGTTTTGTACAACTGCTACTGAAACTGTATGAGACCCTTTGAGGTCGTATGGTGTACTGGAAATGTAGTAATAATATCACCCCCTAAAATGAGACGAACCTTTATAATAATTAAGTATAAATTACTTCGATTACTATAAAGAGACCTTTACTTAAAATCCATGATTATTTTAAATATAGCTCCAAAAATGGCCCTCAAATAAACCTAATGTGATTTTAAACTGACTTTTTTATTTGAGTTCCATTACTTGAACATTTTTATAGTCTTTGCTCTATACTTTCGATTAAATTAAAATAAAATAAATTAAAATAACTTAATTAATATCATTTTTCCTTTAATTCGATAGTTTTTTCTAGTTTTTTAATAGATAATGTTTCCAACTTTTTTTATGAGATCTAGGTTTTTCCACTTAGGAGTAATTTTTACTTTTTTTGACATCTCAATACAGACGAAAAAGAATATAAAAGTCTAATACTAACGATGGATGAAACGAATCATATGCTATAACGATACTTAATTTAAATATTAATTACATTGAGAATAGGATAATATGATATATTATAAATGAAAAGTGTTTTTGTAAATCACTGGTAGAATGGTGAATGTCACACGTGTATAAAATGATCACTTTAAGTAACCTATGATAAGTTAAAACTCAGACTTCCATATTTATTTTCAGTTAAAACTCAGACTTCCATATTTATTTTCATTGCAGTTGACATGTAAAAAATATAAATAAAATATTTATTTTGTAGTGCTGATTACTTAATCCAGGTTACCTTCATGTGTGGAGCATATGAAGTCCACAAACGGGCTCCAAACTCTTCTGTCGGCTGCCAGCTCCTTTTTATCTCCTTCTTTGAAGTTTGGGCGAGAACTGCTGACAAATTGTCAGCATTAAAAGTCCTGGATAGAGGAAACCAGATCCTTGTAAAAAGAACTATCGGATTGGAATTAAACTACTACTACTACTACTACCATCACGCCGTTTCCCCGCAGGAGTAGGCAGAGAGGATGGAACGCCACACTCTTCTGTCCTGATATACACTCTTCGCCTCTTTCACATCCATACATCTAGTCATACATGACCTCCGATTACGCAGACTTTTGACACCGCCAGATTTTAGGTTCTGATTGATCTGATCGTGCTAAGTCTTTTTCGGTCGTCCACGTTCTGTTTTCCCTCTCACATTCGCCACATATATTCTTAGTCATTCTCTCGCTATCCATTCGCTCCACATGTCCATACCACCGCAAAGAGCTCTTCCTAATATTTTCAATTTTTCCTCGTTCAGCCTTACATGGAATTAAAAATTGTTGAAAATACATATCTCTGTTATCTTCTTCTTTTACTCATTTCTTATACGGTTTTATTAAAACGTCGGTTAGTACGTTGATACAAGATGAATTGATGGTTTACGAAAAATTTATAATAAAGATGATTTTATGCCTAAACATTTTTTATGTGGCCTCGATATAATTTTGACACTGAAAATATCCGTAAAAAAATATATAATATACATTTATCTGTAATTATTTGATGTGACCGTAAATGTCCACTCACATACTATATTTGTATTCATTTGGATCAAATCAATGATGTTGTAGCTTATATTGAAAAATTTTTTTTCTTTTGAAGGAAGAATATAGGCATAGGAAGCATACAGGCCCACAACGGGGAAAATTGCAACAATTCTCCATCTTTATATAAATATTGAAATTTATATGTTTTCCCGTTTTAATACTAGCGTTATTGTTTGTATTATACTTTATAACTTCATGTTTACTTGTTATTTGTGTTTTGAAAAATGTCTTTTATATTTAGAAATAAAAATTACATAAATCTAATTGTTGAAAGTGTTGCATATAACCTCGTCATTAAAATGTTTGCTGTATTCAAAATCAGAACAAAAAGAGTGCTTCTATCCTCAAAGGTAAATAACGAGAATTTTTTCATGTTGAGTTCTCTGAAGAACAATATTATTCCTCGAAGTTCTAGAATAAGCTCCATTATTTTCCAGTTTAAAAGTGAACTTTAAAGCTCTCAGTATATGGGTGAGGCTCCTACTACACGCTGTCTCATAAGTTGCGCTTCCATAGCGACTTAACCTTCTCTCGTTAAATGGGATCAACCATTCTTTATACGTTTTGTGCTAGCACGGTGATGCTTCTTCATACTAAACTGGCCCGATCAGTTTTCAAGGAAGTTGTAAAATGCGAGGACTCTCACGATCATATAGAAAGAAGGCTTAAGGAAATATGGTCCTTATTAATTTTAACCTCTGATTTGTTTGTCACCTCCGTAGTGTACTAGTTAGAGAGTTTGGCTAGTCACAGATTTGATTTTCAGGAGATTCAAAATAAATTTAAGTTTAATTTCTTTTCTAAATTTTTCATTTAAGTTTCAGTAGGTAAATACCATTATTTCATAAAATCTATTATCTCACACATGATTGACTACGCCACTATACAAATTTCGGGAGCCGTATTCATTCTTCAATTGGCACCTTTCACATGCTAGTTTTCAGCACCATCTATAGTTGAATTGAGCAAGTTTTCAAACTAGCAGAGGCTTTTATGAAATGTATGTAAGATTCTTCCAGGGTTATTTCTCATAATAGGAGACCCATTAAAATGCTATTAATTTTTTTTATTTAATTTATAATTTTACTAGTTATTTTTCTCACAATATTTGGAGTGTGTCCAAATCTTTGTTCACGAATAAATGTTCTGTAACTCCTAAGAGACACCTTCTTTCACATGTTAGTTCTGACCCATCTTTGGTGGAACTGAGTAAAAAAATGTATATTGTCTGTTATATATGGATATCGGTAACTTGAAATGAGTCACTCGTAAGAACCAATTATGTAATTCACAATAAGAGGCTATAAAATTGTATTTAACTTAAAATTTTACTATTTATTTTTTCACAATATTTGGAGTTTGTCCAAATCTAATTTTCACAAATAAATGTTCTGTAACTTCTTCTTTCACATGTTAGTTCTCGACCCCATGTACGGTTGAATTGAGTAAGTTTTTAATGTTTTTTAATTAATATAAACCCTGATGATGACAAGGTTCTTGTCGAAACCGGTAAGTTAAATTGTAATTATAAAAAAAGTGGTTAAAACAAAGTTCTTGAATTTTATAAAGTTTATAAAATGTGCCACAAAGTGTCTGCGGAAAACATTCAAGAAAAGAGTAAGTTTTTATTTATATGTTGTTTGTTTTGTACATTATAAACTTGAAATGAGTCACTCGTAAGAACCAATTATGTAATTAACAACTCGACCCCCATGTAAAGTTGAATTCAGTATGTTTTTATTTGCATATTGTTTGTTTTGTACATCATAAACTTGAAATGAGTCACTTGTAAGAACCAATTATGTAATTCACAACTCGACCCCCATGTAAAGTTGAATTCAGTATGTTTTTATTTGCATATTGTTTGTTTTGTACATCACATGAGTCACTCGTAAGAACCAATTATGTAATTCACAACTCGACCCCCATGTAAAGTTGAATTCAGTATGTTTTTATTTGCATATTGTTTGTTTTGTACATTACAAACTTGAAATGAGTCACCCGTAAGGACATGAGAGGATGCAACATACCTGGAGGCTATTAAGCCAATTGTTTTTCATGCACGCTCCGCGACATTGTCCGCGTCCTGAATGAGAACTGATTCGGCTCCTTCGCGAGCCAGATAGCGAGCACGGTTCGCCAGGAAGGGGCAGGTGGAGATGCATATCACATAAAACTCTCGGAGCGTGTAAACTAAGTGTCGGAGGCTTTGTACAATGCACGGGGATGACAATAGCCCTCGTTAGTGCAGTCATGGAAGGCTCTATCTACTTGGCAGGTCGCTCAGGGATCACAATTGAAGGCTCTAGACGGGAAGCGAGCTATGATACATGTGTAATATTTCAAGTATGCTCAAATTTTTGTTTGCAAATCTGGATTTGTCCACTAAAGAGTTGTTTCAACGTTTTTTATCGTCGGTATTCACTTTTTGGTAAGACATAACAAAATAATATTATAAATACAACACTTGTTTATTACCAATTGAATATTATAAATATTTTATTCTTGAATGTTTTGCGCAGATACTTTGTGGCACATTTTATAAACTTTATAAAATAAAACAACGTTGTTCTAACCACTTTTAATTATTATTTTCAAATTACTTTTTATTTTTTTAGAATTTAGTACATAAACTCTGATGATGACAAGTTTCTTGTCAAAACCGGTTGGATAAAGTGTATCAATAAAAAGTGGTTAAAACAAAGTTGTTTTATTTTATAAAGTTTAAAAATATTTATTTTTTTGCCAAATATTTAGTGATAGTATATTGTTACGACTAGTTTTCAAAGCTACAGATACTTTCATCTAAGGGTTTATATTCAAACCCGTAGATGGTAGCTTCTGAAACTAGTCGTAACAATATAATACTAGTGGTAAAAAACGTGTTTTGTTTAAAATTTGTTATTTTTACATTCAGACATGAACAACTATGAAGATGAATATGGTTGTCTGGGTATTTACAGGGCTGGTGGTAAGTGATCACTTTACAAATGTGTAATATTGACCATTCTACTCATAGTTGACAACCAACCCTCCTTGTCAAATCCTGGTTTCTCTATTTTATTCGCAAAAATGTTGTGAATAAAATAATCTAGTCAAATAATCAACAATTATCAACTGCAACAAAAACATATTTTTAAGTGTCTCCTGGTATGTAAAATAATTCGGCAAGAATCTCACATATATTCTATAAAGCTAGTTGAAAAACTTACTCAAAACCACCATAGATGGTACCGAAAAGATGATGTTAATTGAAGCAATATAGTTTTATAATAATAAGGTTTTAATAATACAGTTTCCAATTTTAAAAAAAAAGTTTTCAGATGAAATAATTTTTGGCATTTGATAGCATTTTTAACAATAAAATCAGTAGAAATATGTGTTATTTGAGGTATTTGGAAGGATAGAATTTATAGTTTTTCAGTGATTTGGATTTTTAAGTACGTAATTAGTTCCTTTTACACTTGTATAATGACAACTCGTAAGCTTTGTAAATACCCAGACTTCCACAGTCTTTTTCATCTTTGTTGATAACTACCAAGTACCGACATATCTTCCCTTCCCACTTCAAGTCCTCGGCTGATCGCCAATATCCTGAATTATAACACCCTTTAGCATCGCTGTATTTCTTTACGACGATTAAATCGACACAACGCCAGCGAACATAATTTACTGCTGCCGATGCTTTGCACAATTTTATAACGCTGCAAAAGTTCATGCGATACTAAAAATATTTTCATGTAGAAGAAATAAACTTTAATATTTGAAATAACAAATTCTTGGCGAATTGCTTTAACTGTACATTGCATAGGAGCATTTAAAGATTTACCAGTTTTTTATGTATAAATAAATTTACATTTCATTTATAATAAATTGTTTCAAAGCAGAAAGAAATCATCTACATTTTCATTCGTCATTGTTCAGAAGCAAAAATCATTTCTCTTCTTTACCTGTCGTGTCCCCCCGACGTTGACTATCACTTGCGAGAAAGTGTCCCTATTTTGGGCAGTCCAAAACAACTCCTCGACGCCCTGTACTCCTGTCCACTCGTGTACATTATGGTGCCTGGAAATACGCCTTCTTCCGGCACCTCTTTCGACACCTATTCTTATGTTATTCATATGGTGTTTGAAAACGATGTTACATGCATAAAACATATTTCACAATAGGGTTTAAGAAGTTGCGGTTTTACCAAGTTAAATTGAAATTTAAAATGGATGGATATTACCGAAGAGTGACTAGCTTTTAAAGAAATGAAATCAAAACATGTATAATTGAGTGCGCTTGAACAACAAAAACATACAAATTAAAATAATAATTAATGAAAATGACTTCCAAATCATTTTGGAAGAATTTTTAACTATATAATTAGTAAAAATTATTTTTTTCTGATATTTGGAAGGATTTTCAACTAAATAAACTAACCAACCATCACTTATCATCCCCGAAGGGGTAAGCAGAGAAAAAAGAAAGCCACACCAATCTGTCTTTATCTTCCACATTCATGCATCTCAATTATCTCATATACTCGCCGATTATTTTACTTCTGACCACGTTCAAGTATTTGAAATATTTTATCATGCCAAGTTTTCTTGGTCCCCCACTGCTTGTATTACCAACCACACTCGCCTCATAAATGTGCTTTGATATTATTTGATTCACATCCCCAAACCATCACATCACTTTTTTTTTATTTTATTTAGAAATTTAACAGAACATTAACATAAATACACTTATAATAATAAATAACAAATAAAACAGGTTATTGTAATATTCCAATTACAAAATATCACAAATGTTAAATGAGTTAAAAGTAAACAGCAATAATAAAATATAGCAAAAGTTAAGAAGATTAATAGGCAGACTTAATTAAGAGCTAAAATAAAAATAATAATAAAAAAAACAGTTATAAGATGTACAAAGTTGAGAAGAGCAACAATTAAGCCTTTTTTATGTTTTTTTAGCCATTTGAAAATATTTTTAACTGCATTATTGAAATAAATGGGGTTTTCAGTCTTTTGAAGTGTTTCAAAGGAACATGTCTATACATTCTTTCACGTTTTATATATGACTATCAATATCAGTAGACGAAAGCTTTTTGACAACAACATACATGCAAACACATGTAAACACCCTACTAGGGTGTATTTCATTGTACATTTAGTAGAAACCTATAGAGTTTGTAATGTAACATACGCCAGTATTATTATTTACTACATCATATGCACCTGCCAACGGAATGTATGGGATACAATTTTATTACAAAATATTATAATATTATACGAATATACGAAATAAAATTGGCATTATTTGCCATAAACTTTATTTGGGGATGTAACATGTATTTTATTAAATAATATTTTAGCCCACAAACATTTTTTTTCATTATCAGCTTTTTATGCCTTTCGGATATGTTTATAAAAACGGGAACTAACAAAGATATTTTATAAACTTCAAAGCATTTTTTTAATATGTTAATAATTCATTTAATTAAAGAGTCGCTCTTAGGCTTACGAAAAAACAATAAATTTGAAACATTTGTGTAAACATATAAAATATGTCCAAATCATTGTATAACAATCAGGATTTCTGCTCTTAGCGGTTATTTATATTAACATCTCAAATAGATAATAATTTCACATATAAATATATATATATATATATATATATATATATATATATATATATATATATATATATATATATATATATATATATAAATATATATATATATATATATATATATATATATATATATATATATATATATATATATATATATATATATATATATATATATATATATATATATATATATATATATATATATATATATATATATATATATATATATATTTATATATATATATATATATATTTATATATTTATATCCTGACTTCTACAAACTTTTGGACACCCCTGCGTAGTACCTACTTGTAGAATTTCAATTTACAGTCCAAAAGTACGGGATAAAATATTAAACGCCATTGTTTTTCATTTAAGCAGATAAGACATCAATCCCATTTTCTATAGACTTTGAAACAAATAAAAGCGCTTCGCTGAGATAAGATGGTAATTCAATTTCTAAACAATGTCACGAGATGGTGCTTGACGTAATTGACATCGCTGCGAATATTTCCATCCAAAATGGCCGACTATTGGCGGGATTTTAATTGGAAGAAACAATGGATGGACGGTAATGGTAGTAGCAGGCGAACTTCAAGCTACTACCGGCTCCATTGCTTGTTTAAACTAATAAATCCCGGAATAAAACTAAACTAACTGAGCAAGGTAAATAAACAATGATTAAAGAAAACACTTGTTTTATACCACTTGAGTTTTATTAAAGACTACATGTTTCAGAAGTTAAACTTCCATCATTCAGGTCTGTTTAATGACAGTTATTATATAGACCTGAATGATGAAAATTTAACTTCTGAAACATGTAGTCTTTAATAAAACTCAAGTGGTATAAAACAAGTGTTTTCTTTAATCATTGTAACATGTCTTACCACAAAGTTAATGCCGAAACAATAGGAAAATAAACACTTCACAAAAATCCACACTACTGGCGCTACTATCAACCATACTTTAAAATCTATCAAAAATGCTACCCGCATATGGAATTTAATCAAGACATACATACAGTTCCCAAAATTGGTGCAATATGGATGATCTATAATTGGCAGTTATTAGTTGTCCGCCTCCGTAGTGTAATGGTCAGCACGCTCGGCTACCGTTCTGGAGGTCCCGGGTTCGATTCCCAAGGGGGGTAAAATAAATATAAGTGATTTTTTCACTGTCATATTTATTCAATATTACCCTGGACTGGTACCTGAAGCGGAGGGCTGATCACCTTTCCTTCATGTGTAAACGATCAAGATAACACTGCGTTTATATGAAGCAGTGCCCTATGCACCATTGGGGTGCGGATAAGGGTTTTATTATTATTATTATTATTATAATTGGCAGAATGGTGAGTATTACACAAGTGTATAATGCGATCACTTAAGCCTCTACCTTTTTTCATATAAAAACAATAACATATTTTTCTTATCATGTTGACGCATCTATAATATCCATAGGGTGAAAAATTCAGCGTCTGATATAATAAATCATGATATTATTTACTTCTTTTACAAAAATGTTAGTAATGTTAGTTTATAACTACTCACCGAGATTTTTGTATCGGTTATGAGAATTATCCATCTCTTCACTCTAATCACTCTAATCTTCTAATCACTACATAAGAGTTCAAAAAGTACTACACGACATTACCATGACACTATTCACACACTTACAAGTACACAAAATATTAATTATATGCATTTTGGTCGACCCGAGGATTAACCTGCACTTAATATTGCAGAACAACATGCACTTAAGGCCGAAGTCTGACATTACTAACATTTTTGTAAAAAGTAAAAATGACTTACACAAAGTAAACGCTATAAACATTTTTTTTAAATATAAAATAAAAATTATATTCAACTCGCGTGAAGGAGGTTAAAACAACTTTTAAAAAGCCTGGATATGTAAAATAACTAATTTCGTAACTTGATTCGGAAGTCACATTGTGGTATTACGTTTCCTTTTTAAATTTCAATTTGACTAAAAAGTAGATACCAAGTTTTCATAAAATATACTATGACACGTGTTTCGATACATTTGGTGTTTTAAAATGATGCCAAATGCATCAAAACACGTTTCGGAATAGACTTTTTGAAGAGATAGTGGTAATATTTCCAATCTACGATAAATCAAAGCTTTAACTAAATTTCGCTTTATTTGTATAAAATTAACGTCTCCTAAAACATCAATAATATTGTTGATACGCGGAACTCCGAAGAGATTGTGATTTCCGGCCTTTCAATTGCCGCGCTTTCCGAATCAAAAGACTTGATTTAATTCTCCCAGTGGCGGATGTAGGATAAACCTAAACACCCCCCGCCCTGAGGCTTTCATCCGTCCCTTGGCACTCTGGAGGCTGTAATATCTATCATATGTGTGTATCAGCAGATGTAAGTAGAATTCTATCAAAGGGTCATGTCATTCGCTACCAGACAGGTATATTTAACGCACAATTAATTAATACTTCAAGGCAATCGATTTTTTTTTCATATCATAAAATAACTAGATACTTTTTTCACATATATTTCATTTGATCAGTGACCGTGTTTCGTCATTTCTGATATCGTCAGTCTGATGATGTCGGTAAAAATTAAGCCCAGTCACTGGTCAAATAAAATATATGTGAAAAAAATAAACAGTTACACATTTATTTTATGAAATACAGTTCCACCGAGAAATTTCAGTACAAAACTTGAATCTACGATTGTGTTGTTTTATTGAGGAAATTATGGAAAAGGCATTTGATTTTGAATATTTGAGATGTATGTTTTCTAGGGATTGAAACATTGATAAAATGTTTGAAAGGAAGGTGAATGCTCTGAACAGAGTAGTGCACTGAAACCAGTTAGATACTATTGTACATTAAGGAAAAAGCCAGTACAATATTCCATTTTCTCTGCCTTCTTTTACGGGAAGTGGTGGAAGGTGGTATTAGTAGTAAAGTTAAATATTTGTTTAAAAATATTTACCAAAGCTACTCGACAATCAAAATGTCATTAAGCAAAAAACCTTTCATTACATCAATATGAGTCGTTCTGTTCCAAATCTTTCCATATGTAGATTTGATAATTAAACGTAAACGTCATAGAAGTATTCATGATTTTTTAATTAAATTTTACTATAAAGTGGTTGCATTTTTTGTTTTCATCAACTTTTTGAAAAGAAATCCCGATTTGAAAGCGTCTTTCGTAGTCTTTTAAACTCTTTAGAAATTATTTTTTTACGGAGCGTTCGAAACTGAATGACTCGTATTTGTATCGTGGCTTGTTTGTTATTTAAACGGTGGACTAGTGTCAGTTATAAAAGGAAAAACATCATTAAAAATGCCCTTGATTGATTTTTTTTAAATCCCCACTTAGCAATTTATTGACATATTCCCACTTACCACCCTTTTACCTTCGTCCGTCAAATCCCGAAGGCAAAAATCTCTATAATATTCATTTTCAATAATTGAGAAATAAGAAACGGTTTACTTTATCAAAATATTTCTTTTATAAAGAAGAATATAGATTTTTTTACCTACAGCCATTAAAGCATGCTCCTATTCAGATATCGTGTTTATTTACATACTTTATTATACATTTTTGTGATGTTATGTTGACGATGCTTTAAAAAAACATTTTATGCGTTTAAGGATAACTGAAAAAATTAATGTAAGAAGGAAACTACAAATTAAACGAAGAAAACTTATTGAATGTCTAACAAATACACCATCCTGTAACGTAGCACTTATATTTCAACTTACATTTCTTCTATTCTTTAAGCGATTCATTATTTATAAATATATATATTTTTTATTTAATATGTTTACATTTTTAAGTATAACATAATACATTTGAAACATTTATACATACGGAAAACATTTATATTTAGATTCGCTGTGCCTCTCCAAAAAAGAGACTGAGCTCTTGTGCTTGGAGAGGGACTTACACTCATGGTTTAATGTTATATAATAAATTGTATAATAGTCTCTTTTTTTGTTTATTTTTTCAAGATTTATATGTAATGGGCTTTAATTTTTTTCTTAAGTATTTTTGTATCTTCTATTTTTTTTTTATTTCTTTAGGGAGTTTATATATGGTAAATATATATGGTGTATATCGGGGTTTTTTGAGTTTATTACATAATTAATACTAAAATGTGCATGACAATCACAATTTTCATTAACATTTATATATATGTATATATATATATATATATATATATATATATATATATATATATATATATATATATATATATATATATATATATATATATATATATATATATATATATATATATATATATATATATATATATATATATATATATATATATATATATATATATATATATATATATATATATATATATATATATATATATATATATATATATATATATATATATATATATATATATATATATATATATATACATATATATATATAAATTAATATGTGTGTGTGTGTTTCTTTTTTTAGACAAACTATCCTGTTACTTAAGTAACGTTTCTCCAACCATTTGAAAATAAGTCCCATGCCACCCGAAATGAAACTCTTCCGTAAGCTGTAACGTAACGTTTAAAGGGAATTATTTCCACTCCACCGACACGGCCGTCCTCTGCAAGAGGAAAAAGTGTGTCGCGATGTTACCGAAACAAATTATTACCTCACAATTCTGCCCTACTTATTGCTTATACAATTTACTGGAGGAGGGGGGGTTTGACGACCAACATGTATTTAATAGTGATATTTTAACTTATAAGACTTTCATGAAAAATCAACTTATTTATTTGCCAAAAAAAATAGCCAGCAATAATTATTTCTATCATTTTTCTCACCAATATGTGAAATTCGGAACCATCAGCAAAATCAAACATTCCCCATACATAATTCTAATTTCTTCTAGTTCTACTTTTACTTCTTCTCCTTCTCCTTCTTCCACTTCTTCTTCTTTTTTGTCCTTCTAAATCCTCTCCTACTTTTATCTCTTCTTCATCTTACTCTCATTCGCACTCTCAGGACACAGCACTAAACTGATGCAATTTTATATTGATTCCTAATTTTATGTAACGTCTTAAGAGATAAAAATACAACATTATGGGTGAATCTAAAACCGTGCTCACAAATCTAGGTTTCACCACTTAAGAGCTTTTTATATTGACATCTCAACATAGATGTTTTACCCGTGATTGATAATCACACTACATTAATTTTAACACAAAATCTAACACGAGGAGAGCTGACCTTAACATTCAAGGATGGAACCAGGAAGAACAAGATATACCGTATAATAAGCACGTTCATTCATATCGCTCACTCCTTTCAATAACGTCATAAATCAAAAAATATAATACAATGTATAAAAAATAAATATCAAGGCACTTATTGAACTTTTTACTGTTCAACAGATCTCTTCAGTAAAACCTGAAGGTTTTTTCTCCATTTGAAAAATATTTAGTTTGTAAAAAAAAAATTAAACAAAACCTTTTCTTCAAAATGCAAATCAACACTTTCTGCCCTGTAGCGGGTAAATATTAAGTTAAAAATATGCCTCTTTTGCTGGAATATAGAACATTTTCTGGGCATTCCGAAAACATGCTCAACTGAAAATTGATAATTTTTGAATTATGACGTTCTTCAAAAGAGTGAGCGATATGTGAGTTCTCGACAACTCTCAGTTGACAGGTAAATGCTAGGTTTAGCCCTGTAAATGCTTAGACTTCTATATTCTTCTTCATCTATGTTGAGATGACAGTTAAGATATAAAATAAACATTCGAGCGATAAATCGTTTGTTTTTTCGACCTCCTTCGGAATCAAACCTGGGACCTGCATGCACAGTAGCTAAACGCTCTTACTTAGGAGGCAGAGTCGTGCAGTATATCAATGGGGCTGCGTATTCTTATGCAGTGATTTCCGAAGACCCTAAGTAGTAAAAATGGTTGCGTTCACGTTTTGAACATATTTTTCTATGAGAAGGGAAAAAGCTTTTAACATTCAATAAAATAACGAAACAATTGTAAATGTATGGCAGAACGTAAAAATTATTTTAAGCTTTTAACTTTCTAATTTTTCTGAAATACGATTCGGAATAACCTGAATTTTATGAAAATTTTTTTCGGGTTCCTTTTACTCGAAGATCGAAAATACCGATGCTCATTAGTTTCGACAAGCGAACTGTACAAAAATATTTTCTCAGTCCCAATTTGAAAATCAGTCACCCTCCTTCCCCCGCCTGCCTACAATCATCTACCCCTTCGCGAGCTAATCCAACCACCTTACTGCCACTTGAACCGTTCCTGAAAATATTAGTCGACTTGACGAAGAAAAAAGAAATGGTCGACGACATTTAATAAACATAATAATATTTATTAAAAGATTTGGGGTTTAACTGTTCATTGCATGGCTTTTTTTAAATAAAAATAATAATTTCTTTACAAAATTAATAAACTTTGTTTTAACCACTTTTTTACTAACACAATTTAACCTACCGGCTTCGACAAGAACCTTGTCATCCTCAGGGTTTATTCAATTATAAAACATTAAAAACATTAAAATACTCTCACAAAAACTTCCAAACACTCCGTAAAAATTTAGGATTTTAACATTTAGGATTTCTTACGGAGTGTGTGGATGTTTTTTATGAGAGTATTTTAATGTTTTAGAATTTAACAAACCCTGATGATGACAAGGTTCCTGTCGAATCCGGTAGGTTGAATTGCATTAATAAAAATGTGGTTAAAACAAAGTTGATTATTTTTATAAAGTTTATAAAATGTGCCACAAAGTATTTGCGGAAAACATTCAAGAAATAATAATTTCTATTGTATCGTACTTTACACATTAGAAGAAAAATAAATTTAGAATTATTGAAAAACTTTTAACAAGGAAAAATCAAGAAAATACTTATGTTTCAAATTTGCAACAACATACAATGGTTATACTTATAAGATATTGATATAATTTTAACACAAACTTTTGGCTATTTAATAAATTTCATACACGATACAGCGAAGGGTTTGTATGTAGAACTCCGTTTTAATTTATATATTGAATATTAAAAACAAACTCTGATTTTTAGGAATTGTAAATGAAAAAACTTGTTTTTTGCCACTTAAGTTATATATATTTTAGCAATTACAATTTCACAATCATAATAAAACATTGTTTTCGAATCACTTTAAATATTTAATTAAAATTTAATTTTAATGTTTACAGGTTTTAAAGCTAATCGCTTCTTACAACTGGTCAAAATATAAGCTAGATAAAATTGAAAATTGAAAAAAAATGTTTTCAGGTGTTTCTCAGTATGTAAAAAAATCCGGGACTCGGGTCTTGAATACCTCCATTTTTTTAAATCCCTGCTAAATGGAAGCTTTCTCTTTCTAAATTAGATGGCTCTTATGAACACAAAAGGCATAAGATTAATGACATATTTAGGAGTTCCAAAAATTCGAGTAGTGTGGTTGTCAATCATGGGTAGAATGTTGAATGTCACTAGTTTGTAAGGTGATCACTTAACCAACATATGACAGGTTATAAGTCTTGTGATTACCTAGACTCACATATTCTTCTTCATCTTTGTTGATATGTCCAAAAACAGTGTAAAAATAACTACTTAGTGGAGAAAACACAGATTTGTGAAAATTATTTGGACACACTCAAAATGTTGTGAAAACATTGTTAGCATAATTAAGTATTATATGTGGAACATAAAAAATGGGCCGGATACCGGAACCGCACTTTTATTTTATCTCTAGTTCATCTTTTTTATTATACTTTACTGTAGATATATAAACGATAGTAAAGTTTTATCGTGTTTATAGAATGTAAATTTATACTTTAGATTTGGGAAAACTGTCTGGAGCACAGAATCTCAAGAGATGGAGAAATTCAAAGGACGTTTAGGAACGAATAAAAGTAAAAGATGTAAAAAGGCCCTTAAGATACAGCTAAACCCGAGATAAGAGTCCCGAATATGGGCCAAAGTTTGCATAAAACTAGAAAGGGTAAAATGCAATCGTTAAAGGAGTGCTCAACACTTTTTCCCGTATTTCGTAAAGAACACTAGATTTTACTTAAATACAGTTTATTTTCAATTGAAATAACTCTAATTAGTAATTTATAAATAAATAGACATTCTTATACAATATATAGTGAATTGAAAAGTATTTCTTCAAGTAGAAAATGCTACAATTTCAATGCCATTCAAGACTCCTGAAATATTACTCTAGTACAGCGGTCGGGGAACTTCTCTAACCATTACCCCAAAATATTTTTACGTAAGTCGATATTATCCCCTTCACCTATTTCGAAGAGAAGACTATCAATGTGTATTTAAAATAATCATTATTTTTTTTAATTTATTTACACGGACAAACAAAATAACGTTCTTAAATTGAATGAAACAAAAATTTATGTTTTCAGGTTTTCTTTTCAGTTTTTGTCCGCCTCCGTAAAGTAATGGTCAGCACGCTCGGCTACCGTTCTAGAGGTCCCGGGTTCGATTCCCAGGGGGAGGATCAAATAAATATAGGTGATTTTTTCACTCAAATATTAATTCAATATGTGTCCTATGCACCATTAAGGTGCGGGTAAGGGTTTGATTGATTGATTTTGGACAAATGATATCGCTTTATGTTTCATACAATTACTTCAAAATGGGAGTTTTTTGATGTAAGAGCAATTTGAATACAGCCTTTAGCGTTTAATCGATTTCGGTCGCACACACCTGAATTGTTTAAGTTTGTAAAATTACTAACAAGTTTATGAAATAGCAAACTGGAAAATTCTTCCTTATCACCCCAAAAAAACATTTTTACCCCATTTGGGGTAATTTACCCCGGTTCCCCGACCGCCGCTTGAAATTCTAACATGTCATTATTTTCTTTGTTATATTACCTTTCTCAAAACCTTACCTTATCCTTTTCCTTCTTTTGACAAATTTACAGTTTTATACACTGTAAATTTATCAAAGAAGGAAAAGGCGTTTCGCAGTATGTAAAAATAATCCAGAGTTCGAATCATACATATGTTGAAATAAAATCGTATCTTCTTAATAAAATCATTCTCAATAGATGAATGTTGTGAACTCATATGTACTGTGTCCTGAGATTATTGATACATCTAGAAGATCCAAAAAAATGGGTAGTTTGGTTTTCAATCATGGGTATAATGGTAATATTTAATTTTTGTACAGTGATCACTTAATCAGCCTATGACAGGTCGTAAGCCCTGTAAATATCCAGACTTCCATATTCTTTTTCATCTATGTTGATTTTTTTAACAGGAATCCTATGATTTTATTCATTCAACTAGTTTTTTTTATTTTACTACTCATCTGGTAACAACAATAATTATTATGTTTATTGTAAGATTTTGACATCTCGACAAAGATGAAGAAGAATGAGGAAGTTTGGATGTTTACAGAACTTAAAACTTATCAAAGGCTGGTTTAGTGATCACTTAAAATATGTGTAATATTCACTATTTATCACACTGCTTAATTTTTTGAAGGTCATACATATGTATATGATCAAACTAACGACGTTCCATGATTGAGTTCACAACAGACATCCATGATAGAATGTCACACATATCGCTCACTCCTTTCAAGGACGTCATAAATAAAAAATCGTCAATTTTCAGTTGTGCATGTTTTCGGAATGCCCATAAAATGTACTATATCCCAGTAAAAGAGGCATATTTTTAACTAAATATTTACCCGCTACAGGACAGAACCAGGTTTAACCTAAAAAGATCTTTTGCATAGTAAAAATTCAATAAGTGGCTTGATTATATATTTTTGATACATCGTATTATATTTTTAAACTTAAAAAACGTTCTCCTGAAAAATCTTTTTTTTTTTATTTATGACGTTCTTGAAAGGAGTGAGTGATATGTAAAGTGATCACTTAACCAGCCTATAACAGGTCGTAAGCCCTTTGAATACCCTGACTTCCATTTTCTTCTTCATTTATATTGTTCTTCATTCAGATCGTAAAAAAAATAGTAAAAAATATTAATATAAAGGGTAAAAAACCCCATACAGTGCATTCACGGGTTTGAAACCCCTGCCAGCGTTTCAGTAGCCACTGCAGCGCCGCCTGGGCAAAGGTTAATTATACACGACAAGATAAAACGCCAAAGAGCGGCTCGACGTACCTCGCGTATAACGCGGCGGAATGGCGGTGCCGCTCGCTACCGGTGGCCGCCGGCTGGAGCGTCGCTCCACTGCTCCTGGCACTTGGCATTTAGCCGGCCGGGGAAGGAAGACGAGCTGCCTTACGACGAGACCATCTCATGTTCTCCTGATCATTCGTTTTCACTTTGTGTAATAATAATGCAATCATAACTGGTATGTCTTCACCATTTAGCCGACTGGGGAAGACGAACCACCTCACGACGAGACTATCCCATGTTTTCCTGGTCTTTCTTTTTCACTTTGTGTAATACCACTGAAAAATACTTAACACCTCCTCTGCGATGGTGGGTCTGATCAGACCCACCATCGCGGAAAATTATTAATTACTTAATAGGTAATTTTTTTACGTCGTTTTCCTTCAGTGTAATCGTTCTTCAAACAATTACCTACAAATTGAGATATAAACAAAAATTATCGGACCAGATTCGAATGAGTTATTTAAAAAAAAAAGAACAAATAAAAGATCAAAAATCATATTGAGTAAGGTCAGTTGTTCGCTATCAATGTGTTAGTGTGCCGTCTGCCGTGCCCTCGAACTCCCCAAAACAAAAGCAAACATTGTCAATCTTTGGCGATTGATTCTGTGTATTGTTTTTTTTACATTCGTTTTAAACTGATTTATTTGTTTACTTGTATGAAAAATACTAAGGATCACGTTTAAAAAAGTGTAATTATTACATAAGTTGTTAATATTTTCATAAATTGATTCGGCAGTTACTTTTTGGTAAAATCTAACCATTTTTAATTTAAGTTTTACTTAGAAAATACCACAAATAGTGGTAATATATAGTATATAATAGATTTATGTATATATACAACACCGACATACACAAAGTTACTAACTTCAAAACTTCACAATAAACTGTTTTATGTTTGAACAATTTCTAGTTTTTAAAAAAAAAATCTTTACGACACTTTACCACAATGAATGGCAGGAAAAAAATAAATATCTCATAACGAGATTGGACGACTTTTGGACAGTTCTAAAATTGAAAGAAAAGTGAGAAAGTAGTGTAGATGACAGTGATTTAGAATTCAAAAACCTTAGATACAGAATTTTAAAGTGAAACAGAAAACTTGGTTTTGTAAGAAATGTCAGTAAGTGATGAAGACATCGATTTTAACAAGAAAAGTAGCGATTGTCTTCTGATTTTTTGATAATAATTTACTTGTCAATATTAAAATTAAATTTGTTACCTTTTATGTCTAACGAACTTGTATATAAAAATAATTTATACCCAAAAATTAGTTTTATTTTGTACCGTACAAAATTATATTCATAATTTCTAAGACCCGCAAATCTATGTAAGAAATGGCGAACATTAAATGAATATTTACACCATTTTGGGCAATTCTGTTTATATTTTTCAATGAAAAATTTACCATTTTCACTGTATTTAAAATAAATTTAATTGCATTATGGACAAAAATTTATCTTGAATTATGAACTCAAGTCAAAATCCCAGAATCATTTTGTGGTTTTTGGAGCTAACCGCCACGTTTTATATTTGAAGATAACAAATAAAAGTTAAAAATTCTATCTTTTATGATGTTGACTTAAAATATAGTTAAAAAATTAAAAACACAAATTATTTGAATTCAGTAAAAATAAACATGTTTACAACCACTGCTTCATGCCGATCATGCCTCACGCGGATGCGACATGCTACGCGGTGGTAGTTAGCAGCTGCGCTCGGTCGAGTTCGCATGTAAAATGAAGCGCTTGGATAATTTAAATTCAAAACTATCAAAAACTTGAAAATTCTCATACAAAACTTATGACACATTATCCTATTGCTATGTAGCCTATTTTGATTAATATATAAAATATAAAAACCCGACAAAAAACGTCTAAAAGGCGATTTCTGTACTGGGTCAGATCAGACCCACCACCGCTGGGCGCGTTTTGTTTGAGGGCATCGCGCTTTAGGTGTTAATAATGACTAACGGTCTCGAAATAACCATTCCATCATAACTGGTTTGTTTTCACCATTTAGCCAACTGGGGAAGACGAACCACCTCACGACGAGACCATCCCATGTTCTCCTGATCATTAAATGCGATGACTGAGCATTTTCTGCAAATGCCTTTGCACTGTCTGCTGTGCTGGTCGGGTTTGTGGAGGTGTCTGGATACCTTCTAGAAAATTTGGTGGTGGTTTTACAAACTTGTAATTATTTAGATTGGCAGTGACTGGGATATTGAAAGCTTTTAAATTTATATTTGCAGTAAAATTGAGATACTTGTTTTGTTTAACATTTTTAAATTCCTAAACTTAGTTTTAAAAAAATGCTTTGCTAGAGCAGATCTGTCAAGAAGCCTAAATGCTTCTGTATCAGATCTGGGAATGTGTAGTGTAGTCAATAATGGGTAGAATTGGTGAATGTTACACGTGTGTAAAGTGATCACTTAAACTAGCCTATGACGGTTTTATGTTGCTTATATGGAAATGCCGAGACTTTCATATTCTTCTTCAACTTTGTAAAGATGTCAAAAATGTAAAAGAAAAAACTTTTAAGTAGAGATAATACAGATTTGTGAACACTTTAAACATATACAGACTTTGCAATAAAAAACTAAACTTACATAAGTTCCCAGTAATATTTTTTTTAATGTATAAAATGATAAGAGAAAAAAAAATCTCCCTCTGCAAGCACAAGAGCTCAATCTCTTTTTTGGAGACACTCAGTGCAACTAAAATTATAAGATTGTAATTAGTAGAAACGTTCGGAAATTGTATTAAATTGTATAAAAAATGTAACTATATTAAATAATTTAATATAGTTACATTTTTATAATAAAATAAATCAGTTTGGACAATGACGGAAACCACTTGAAAATATTGTATTCAAAATAAAGTACATTTTGTTTTATGGCATCAGTCTACGTATTAATTGAACAGACCACGTAATTTTAAAGTTTTTTTTTAGTATATTTAACTAACTTACATCGCTTTGTTAGCAATCTGCACGACCGTACGTGTGCAGGGCTATGTAGAATGCACACCGTTTAGGGATGCGGAGGTAATGACCGCATTTTAGCTAAATAGGGAAGCATTTAAGTGCATGCCGACAGCACATCGCGCCGGTTCGCGGGGAGGGCGGGAGGGGGAGGTCGGCATTAACGGAAGCGGATATAAGCCTTCAAACATACCACTAAATAGCTTAAATTGTATTTTTAATTACCACCCACTAAATATCGCTGGATAAAGAGAGACATACAATTTAAAATTATTTTATTTATTGTTCCGGCATTAACTTTGTGGTAAGACATGTTACAATGATTAAAGAAAACACTTGTTTTTTACCACTTGAGTTTTATTTTAGACTACATGTTTCAGAAGTTAAACTTCCATCATTCAGGTCTGTATAATAACATTATACTCAGGTCTGTATACGTGTTATTATACAGACCTGAATGATGGAAGTTTAACTTCTGAAACATGTAGTCTATAATAAAATTCAAGTGGTAAAAAACAAGTGTTTTCTTTAATCATTGTAAAATTATTTTATTCGCGCTTTTATATCCGATTGAAATGGTTTAGGCATCCCACATACCAACATGATATAACAACACCAAAACAAATTTATGAGGCAAAGTAAATGCAGAAGAATAACAAGAAAACCTTGTAATGATCAAGAATGTCTACAACATTTTGAGTGTGTCCAAATACTTTTTCACAAAATCTGGATTATCTCTAATTACAGGAGTTATTTTCATATTATTTTTTGACATCTCATCAAAGATGAAAAAGAATATGGAAGTCTGGGCATTTACAGGGCTGACGACCGTCATAGGCTGGTTTAAGTGATCACTTTACACACGTGTAACATTCACCAATTCTACCCATTATTGACAACCACACTACTCAAATTCTTGGAAGTTCTGTATATATGAACCAATTTAGAAACCTTGTTCTTGAATCACTAGAGACATCTATTGGTGAGATGTAAAGCAGCTTTTTATTAAGCAGAAACTCTTATATTAGTATGTGAGGTCCGAATCCGTGAATGCCCAGACTTCCATATTCTTCTTCATCTTTGATGAGATGTCAAAAAATAATATGGTATAACAACACTAAAACAAATTTATGAGGCAAAGTAAATGCAGAAGAAGAACAAGGAAAGCTTGTAGTGATCAAGAATGTCAAATTCTTGAAACATTACTGTCAATCGTTGGAACCTTAACTATCTTGTGTCTTTCTTGGCAACTAATTATAAAAAATAAAAATAAAAACCCTTATCCACACCCCAATGGTGCATAGGGCACTGCGTCATATAAACGCAGTGTTATCTTGATCATTTAGACATGAAGGAAAGGTGATCAGCCCTCCGCTTCAGGTACCAGTCCAGGGTAATATTGAATAAATATTTCAGTGAAAAAATCACTTAAATTTATTTGCCCCCCCCCCCTGGAAATCGAACCCAGGACCTCCAGAACGGTAGCCGAGCGTGCTGACCATTACACTACGGAGGCGGAATTATAACAACATTTAATATTAAGTGATGTTATAGTTATGTTGTTATAGTTATGTTATGTTGTTATAGTCATATCTAGATTATTTATAAAGTATTTCAAATACTTGAAAGTGGTCAAGTCAGAAGTCAAAATAATCTGCGGGTGTGTATGAAGTCCGCCTCCGTAGTGTAATGGTCAGCACGATCGGCTACCGTTCTGGAGGTCCCGGGTTCGATTCCCAGGGTGGGGGTCAAATAATTATAAGTGATTTTTTCACTGTAATATTTATTCAATACTACCCTGGACTGGTACCTGAAGTGGAGGGCTGGATCACCTTTCCTTCATGTGTAAACGATCAAGATAACACTGCGTTTATATGAAGCAGTGCCCTATGCACCATTGGGGTGCGGATAAGGGTTTTATTATTATTATTGAAGAGATGCATGAGTATTGAAGAAACAAAGATTGTTTTGCAAAGACAGATTGATGTGGAGCTGTAAACATCCAGATTTTCATATGCTTCTACACCTATGTTGAGATTCAAAAATACTCAAAAATACAAAAATGGGTAGGTCCAAATCCAAATCCTTGTTTACAAAGTGGAAAAACCCAAATTTTTAAACAAGGATTTGGAAAATGTTATGAATAAAATTAATAAAATTTAACTATAACTTTGTTTTAAAAATAACTATAAATATAATGATTTTTTCTTGAATGTTTTTCGCAGATACTTTGTTGCACATTTTGTAAACTTTTTAAACTTTGTTTTAACCACTTTTTTTAACACTTTATCCAACCGGTTTCGACAAGAACCTTATCATCATCAGGGTTTACGTACTTAATTCTAAAACATTGAAATACTTATAATTAATTACGCTTCCCAAACCAAAAACTACCACTCACTCCGTTCACCATGTGAAAATATGATTTTAAAAATACGATTTAAAAACTACTAAATGTTGTTTTTGTTGTGGATTGCGTAGCGAATACAAAAAAATGAAGTGCACCAATAAAAAAGTGGTTAAAACAAAGTTGATTAATTTTATATAGTGATTTTTATTTATATTTATAGTGATTTTTAAAACAAAGTTTCATTTTAATTACAAAATTAAAAATTACAAAGTTAGTGAATAAAATTAACGTTTTGAAAATTCAAAATCTCCTTTCCTTACCACACTGACTCCCTATTAAAATTATTAATTTATTTCTCTTAAAAGCCTCTAGTTGAATATTCCGGCCGTTTGATAATTATTTTAATTACCGGCATTCACCCCCTCCGATAAACACGAAATAATGAACTACCCTGGATGAAATTGGGGATGATTTGTCAGGTGTCGCCCTTTCGGATCGCCCCTTAGCTTTAAGTGGTATAATTGCGTTCTGATATTGTTTCGTTTCGCTTAAAATCATTTTTAACGATCAGTAACTGTGTTTAATGGTGAGAAACCGCCGAGGAAAATGGCGTTGAAATCAATGAGGTGTCAAGAAAACTCAACAGAAAATGAAATTCTTTCGACTTACTTCTAATCGTTTTTCCTATATATCAAATGTTTTTTAAATACATTTTTTTTATTTCAAAAACATGATTAATTCGTAGTATGGTAATATAATACTCTCCTTATTTTTTTCAAAGTGAACGAGAATGATAAGGAGATTATTAATTATTTTTTATATGTTATATTATGGGTGTTTAAACTTAAGACAAAGCATCTTTCGTTTTTATATGGAGGAAGATAGAGGTCTGAGCACCCTGGGGCGTATGACCTGGCGATTGGCTGGCTTGAGTGATCACTTTTTACAGATGTGTAACGTTTACCATTCTGTCCACTATTAAACATCCATATTCCCTTTTTTTAATACATGTATACCATGTTGAATTTATGTTATTGGAGAAAAATACTTTACAATTTTCAATCAAAAGAACTACCGTCAGTTGAAATTCTGCATGTATCGAAATTACAACTAACATACAAAAGGAATCTAATATATTTAAAAAATAAATACGATATGGACATTCGATAATGGGCAGAATAGTAATTGTTCATAAGGTTATAAAGTGATAAAAAAGTCAGTCAAATGCCAGGTCGTAAGCCCTGGTATGCTCTGACTTCTATATTCTTACGTTTAAAAATGATAGATATTATACTACAACTCAACTTGTAACATCTATAGTAAATGTATATTGATATATTATCCGTAAAATGAATAAAAGAGTGTCTCTGAACTCATACAAAATACGATATAATAATACAAACATATCAATGTAGAAGTTAGTAAAAAAACATTTATAGTCAGTTAGAGCACTTGTGCACAACACGGAATTTAGCATAAAGAAACGGATGATTGGCTTGTGTTTTGGTCCGTCTTTCTTCGAATCGGTGCGCTCTATCGGTGCGTGATCACGGTGCGCGTAAACTCGACCATTCTAAACTGTCGTATTCACTTTTATTTGAAAAAAAAACGGACTGCCGGACAGTAAAAATCCGTGTAGTGCTCAAGCGCCCTTAGACTACTGTCGGATTAACCGGCCTCTATTGAAAAAATTCAATGTTCTTTTAGTCATTAAAGTACGAATAAAGTTGTGCTAATGTGGGGTCGAGCTCAGAAACTCTGACTCGCGACACTAACCACGGGACCATAATCTAACCACTGGCACTGTGTGTGTTATTTCTGTAACTCACAATTTAATTTTAGATTTTTATCACCAGCGCGAGATATCGATTATAAGTCGCAAAATGTATTACGGCCGTCGTCTTTCAAGAAATTGCTCAGTATTTCAAAGAAACGAGTAAAAAGCGTGACATTATCTGGAAAGTGTTCCTGACATTGTGTATTATGAAAGGGTTCTCTCTTCTATTCCATTCATAAATCATCATGAATTGTGGAATTTTTTTTCTGGGATATTAAGGTGTCCTATTAAAGCATGCATCATTTTACCAACATACGCAATGGGCAGTGGTGGAAACACCTTGTTTTTCTGCTAATAATATAATTTTTTAAGTAATTTCATGTGTGTCAAACACCTTCTACTACTATTTTAATTAAATTAAACACTCGAATAATCTACTGAATTGAGTTTTATTTTTATTTACGACTAGTTTCGAAAACGAAAATTGTTTTCATCTTCTGGTACAAATTAAAACTGTTTTAATTAGTACCAGAAGATGAAAACAATTGTCGTTTTCGAAACTAGTCGTAAATTAAAATAAAACTCAATTCAGTGGATTATTCAAGTGTTTATTTTAATTAAAATAATCATGTCATTCCACAAAGTTAATGCCGAATCAATAATTAATACCTTCTACTACCGTTAATTAATTTATAAGCATGCGTTCGTTTGGCGAAAACCTGCTTCTTTTGCCGGTAATTAGTTTTAAAGTTAGTTTATTTGACAAACACCGTCTTCTTCTGCAAGTAATTAATTTTAAACTGTGTATTTATTTGATGAACACCGTCTTCCTCTGCCAGTAATTAATTTTAAAGTATGTGTTTATTTGATGAACACATTTTCTTCTGCCAGTAATTAATATTAAATTATGTGAATGTTTGACGAACACCTTCTTCTGCTAGTAATTAATTTTAAGTTAGTATATATTTGACCAACACCTTCTTCCTTTGCCAGTAATTAATTTCAAAGTATGTGTTTATTTGATGAACACCGTCTTCTTCTGTCAGTAATTAATTTTTAAATTTGTGTTTATTTGAGGGACACCTTCTTCCTTTGCCAGTAATTAATTTCAAAGTATGTATTAATTTGACGAACACATTCGTTATAAATTATCCGTAATTAATTTTAAAGTAAGTGTTAATATATTTACAACGTTTTGAGTATGTTCAAATAATTCACAAATCCGGATTATCTCCAATTACGATTTTTTTTCCAATTTATGGATATAAATATTGAATTCAATGATAAATTATTAAAGAACAATTTCTAGTTCAAAAAATATTTTTATGGTTGTAATAAAATCTTAAAAACAGAAAAAATACATTTGTTACGACAAAGGCTCGCCTTATAAAATATGTAACAAGTAAAACTCGTAAAGTTTCAGGATTCTGTCTAAATTTCAGCAAAAGTTTAAGTGAAAAGATGAAATACAAAATGAGTATAGCGCGGCTGGCCGTTGATAAGTTTGGTTTTCAATAAACCGGGGTAATTTCACTACCCTTAAATGGCTCCAGCGAATAATACTCCCCTTCTTATAACACCCCGTCCTCCCATCCCCCTAACCACCCTCATCTTCAGTTCTTGATTCTTCGGAAACTTGTCATAAAATAAATATTTTCTCTTCAATATAAAATAATAAATTATGCTTGCTACAATCATAAGTGAATAACTTTGAAACCTGTCACACTATAACCATGTAATTGATTGAAACTTCTTCTTCCTCTTCTTATTTTGCTTGGTGTAGGCCTTGTGGCCTGTTTTTAAAGGGGATTAGCCTCCTGCGATGTCGATTCTTAGCTGTCCATCCATTTCCTTGGTGGTCTGCCCTAGAGTCGTCTACTTTGGGTTTGGGGCTATACAGTGCAATGTGGGGAGGGGGTCTAAAATAATGAGAACTATTTTTTAAAACAAAAACTCGGTATAATTTGTGTTATTTTTACTAATCAAAGCTTTTCTTAACAATCTTAAATGATTTATTTTAAAAATCAAACACTTGTAAAATACCACTTATTGAGTTTTATTTACTTTGTTTTCATCAACAGGTGATAACAAAAACTGACGAGAAAAAAAAATATCATATTTACAACAGTGTCGTTATTTACAATATTTTGAATGTATCCAAATACTTGTTCGCAGATGTGGATTATCTCCACTAAGGAGTTAATTTTAATTTTTTGACATCTTTGTCAATACCCAGACATCCATATTAAGGTGACTATAAAATATTTTATTATAACTGAATTATTATTAGTGGTAATAATTAATACTTAGTGGTTTTAAAATCTTGTATATTTTAATGATAAAATGGAAAATCTCAAAGTATATTACTTCAAGTATAAATTATAGTATTTTTAGACTTTCAACCAACGCTTGCAACCTGTCTTCGTCTATGTTAAGATGTCCAAAAAATCTATTTGTTTAAAATCAATCATGTTGTCGTTTTCAAAAATTTCGTTAAATACAAATCTATATTCAAAGATCAGAAACAAGTAACTACTATTGATTTTGGTTTTATGTACATAGTAATGGAAAATTGTTTCAGAATCTTATTTTAATATTTAATAAACATATTTTAAATCTGAATTACTACTAAGTACCTTTATAGCAATATTTCTGTAATAAAGTTTACAAGTATATATCGTTTAATAAAATATTTTCAATTTAGGGTTCAACTTAGTAAGCTCGGATGCAAGCTTTGGAAAGAAGAAAAGGGGGAATAATGCCAGCTAAATTCTTGTGTATTTCCGTGAAATCATAATTTCGGAAAAACTTCCCCTAACGTAAAAGAATCGTTAAAATTGTACGCGTTGCGAATAATATAAAAAGACATACCTGTGTTGAAGGAAAAAATGTGTTTTTGCGGTTGACCCATATATTTCAACTACCTTTTCTGGACAGCTGTGTTCAAATATACTAATTAGTAAAAAAAACTAAAATGAATTAATAAAAATTAAATCGTTTATAACTTTTCATCTTAAATTATAAATAAATCCACATGTTTTTAATAAATTAAACGAAAATTTATTGCTTATTAATTCAGTATTAAGTATGCTGAAGAACATCAAAATGAATATATAATAATAAAACCCTTATCCGCACCCCAATGGTGCATACGGCACTGTGTCATATAAACGCAGTGTTATCTTGATCGTTTTACACATGAAGGAAAGGTGATCAGCCTCCGCTTCAGGTACCAGTCCATGGTAATATTGAATAAATATTACAGTGAAAAAATCACTTATATTTATTTTAACTCCCTTGGGAATCGAACCCGAGACCTCCAGAACGGTAGCCGAGCGTGCTGACCATTACACTCCGGAGGCGGACATGAATGTCGCATAATGAGTATATAAAAACAAAATTTCTTCTAGACAACTCTTAACTTCGGTAATATAAACACGACAAGTTTCGATCAACTGTTCTCATCAACAAGTGAAAACACAAACTGAATGTAAGTTCATATATTTATTGAGAACATTTTTAGTTTTTAAAAATAGTCATATTTACATTCATAAAGTTGCCTCCGTAGTGCGATGGTCAGCACAATCGGTCTCGGGTTCGATTCCCGGGGAGGGTCAAATAAATATTAGTGATTTTTTTACTTTAATATTTTTTTAATATTACCCTAGACTTATGGAAATGCACCTGGAGCAGAGGGCTGATCACCTTCCCTTCCTATTTTAACCAGCAAGATAACACTGAATGCGTTTTTATTATGCAGAGCCCCTATGCCCATCGGGTACGGATAAGATTTGAAGAAGAAGAATATATATATATATATATATATATATATATATATATATATATATATATATATATATATATATATATATATATATATATATATATATATATATATATCTATATATGGTCAGCACGCTTGGCTACCGTTCTGGAGATCCTGGGTTCGATTCCCAAATAAATATAAGTGATTTTCACACTGTAATATTTATTCAATATTACACTGGACTGGTACCTGAAGCGGAGGGCTGATCACCTTTCCTTCATGTGTAAACGATCAAGATAACACTGCGTTTATATGATGCAGTGCCCTATGCACCATTGGGTGCGGATAAGGGTTTTATTTTATTAAATATATATATATATATATATATATATATATATATATATATATATATATATATATATATATATATATATATATATATATGTGTGTGTGTGTGTGTGTGTGTGTGTGAATCATTTGTACTCTTTAAATATTATTTTATTTCACACCTAAAACGTAAACGAATTAATATTTAACCCGATTAAAATTTTGCATTGCGTTTTTCCAAATGAATGAGAGTTGCTCAATATTCGTAATACTATGACGATATATTCTGCGAGAGAATAAATTTAATATAAATTCATTTGATGCAAATCACCGCAACGCAATTACAGTGCACAAACAGTACGGTGGGAATAAAACTGAACTCGTTCGGACCATTGAAAATATTTGTAATTGTAATGTTTAATTAACGAATAACAACACACTTTGGCTGAAATGATCAAATGCATAGTCTGTTCATTTAGATTCAAATGTAATAACTATCACTTTTTAAATAAATAGGATTTATTTTAATCCGTTTGAAAACATATGACAATTAAGTTTTGCAAACTTTATTTATTAGGATTGTTTTTTAAACAAAGTAAAGTTTTTTGGCATCAAAGATTTAAACTTAATGAATATATTTTACGAAAGTGGAAGAAGAAAAATACACTTAGATCCGGAATAATGTCTAATATTTAAAATTAATTTTGCACCTTCTTCTTAAATCAATAAATAAATTTGTGTATATGTATTAATATATATGTATATATCGTAGTCGTGCAGGAGAATGTGACCAACTAACGAAACGTAATATGTTCAGGAGACAAAATTCAAGTCACTTTTGCTTGGCATAAAAATAAACAATCAATGCAGTCACTCATTTTTAACATGTCAATATATATATTATACACTTCCAAGTTTAAAATCCATTGGGTTTTTTCCAGGGTAATATTAAACCAGTAAAATATTAAATAGTCACGTTTTTGTAAAACATGCAATTGGTCACGTAATAATTTAATTAAATACATAGATATATATATATATATATATATATATATATATATATATATATATATATATATATATATATGTATATATATATATATATATTTATTTATACTTATATAAATTTATGTATTTAATTAAATTATTGTTCTTTTACCAGCCAAAAACAAAAGCTTAAGGATACTTTTGCTAACACAATCGTTATTTTACCCAACATAGGGGTTATTTTGAAACGTCCCAAAAACATAGAAGGAATAAATAGAGCCTTTAATGATTAAGTGAGCTAACAGCTGGTAACATGAGAAGGCGCGTTTTGGAAGCAAAATTGTATCTTATTCTTATCATGTCCTGGTATTTTACAATTTCTTTTAAAGCTTCACAACTTCTTTCATGATTTTCTAAAACATCACTCCTGATTTTAGAAACAAAAATAATTTAACTTTTACTCATTTTTTTTTACAAAAATGTTAATAATATTAGTGTATAACCACAGAAAAAAAAGTCAGTGGTTTTTACTAATATTATTAACTTTTTTTTTAAATAAATAAGTAAAAATGACTAACCACAAAGAAAATGCTTTAAATATTAATAATATTGAGAATTTAATTTAACTTTTTTATCAACACATTAAAAAAAGATAATACCTACTCGTTTATAAACATTGCTTTTTAAATCAAATATTATGGAATAGGAAATTGGTGATTCTTTTTTTGCAAACGTCTTGGAATAAAAATTTGGGATTATAATTAAAAACTAGAAATAGTAATCGATTAAATACAAGTTAAAATACAATTATACAACAACAAAAATATTACTTAAAAATCAAAACTATACTATTTTTTTACATTTCAACAATTGTAAAGATGAAAATGGAAGTTTGTGTATTTTCGAGGTTTACAACCTGCCATCAACTGACTTAAGTGATCACTTATGAACGTGTAGCATCATTTTACCCATGATTGACAACCATACTACTAAAAAAAAATAACTCATGTATGTATTATACCCTGATTTCCATATTCTTCTTCGTCTACTTTGAGATGTTAATATAAAAATAACTAATTAGCGGAGATACCCAGATCTATGGACAAGGATTGAGACACACTCAAAATATTGTAAAATAAATAAAAAAGTGAAAAAACACTATTTATTTCGACCCCCCTGAGAATCGAACCCAGGACCTCCAGCATGATAGCCAAACACAGTTATCACTTCGCTATGGAGACGGACAATAAGACTAGTCGGAAAAAAATATTTTTACTCTTAGCTGCACTGATTTTGAAATAATAAATGTATATTATAAAAATTTCAAACATCATATTTTAATTAAATTTGCGTAATTATTCCTGTTTACTGTTATAACGGATCAACACCCTCATGTGGATTCATCAGTCAGACTAGGACACTACACTATAATAATATTATATTTTACTAAACAAACAGAATTAAACTTGTAAATTCCACATTATACCCGTTAAAATGACGCCATTTTATGATTAAATTTTAAAGAACAATCAATCATTTTATCGTACAGTAACAGTTATATTATTCCCTTTCAGACAAAATTAACGTCATAATAGTTAACACCTATTTTTCGGAATTCACAAATCGTAAATGGATACAAATCACTCATTAAATTTAAATTATTACATCCAGTACTACACAAAGGCCAAATAATATATATAAAAAAAATTGAGGAATTAAAAAAATATATTAAAAATTTAATAAATAGTTTATCATTTTAAAATTCCCCACCTTTGCTTTCCATTTGTCCTTTATTCTCGAACTCCACCCTCTGAGTCATCCCCCTTCTCCTAATTTACCTAATCTCCTCACTTACAGTACAGATAATTATTTATGCTTTAGTTTATATTCAGACCCGATGATAGAATCATCTGTAGCTACCTAAACTAGTCGTTAAAATAAATATAGCTCAAGTGGTAAAAAAAAAGTGTTTCCATTTACAATTTCATAATGTCTTGTTTTATTTTGTTTTTGTTTTTATTTGTTCGGTAATTGTAAAGCTTTACATTTAAAAAATAATACAATAAACAATAGTTACATTAACAATAATTCGTCAGAACTTCGGGACGCGGATCTGACTTGGAGGATGCAAGGGAGCTGGCAGCCGACAGAAAAGCCTGGAGACAGTTTGTGCACTCCATATGCTCCACCTAGGGAGTGGATATGGTTTAATAAATTTACATTAACAATAATAAACATTACATTACATTAACAAAAATAGTTACATTAATAAAAATAAAGCCAATTGAACATTTCCACATTTATGTTACAATAACTATTAAAAAACATTCAGAGATAAAATAAGGGTATGGTATAAAAAAAAGATTTTGCAGGAAGGAGAAGGAAAGGAGAGGAATTAATAATTGGTTAAAGGACGTCTTATCACAAAGTGAATGCCGAAATAAGAATAAAAATGTAAATTAAAAATGGATAGATTTTTACTACAAAGTGACCAACAGCCGAATCAATTAATGAAATCAAAATTGTCATCTTTTCTCGTAGTCAAGAATATTGAAATTATGTATTATCATGAATTATACCATTAATATATATTTTCAAACTTCGACATGGAGTCCATTACATAAATATGCAGGGGTTAACATCTGGTTTGCACAAGTTCAGCGTAAATTTTCACGAGTTTTGTTTTATAAAATATTTTTCCTTCAAAATGAACCCGGAAGGCAACTTATCATTTTTTAAGTGGCAGAACCGCCCTAGAATCCACTCCACCAGCCAACCCCTATTGCATTTAATACGATTATCTAACCAACCCCTCGAAAATTACTTTAATTACGTGAAATTTGTTTTCTGCTTACTGAAGGCTTAAAATAAACGAAATTCAGTTTGAAAATTGATTAACATTTTCTTCCTAAAATTATTATATAAATTTCCAAAAAACTGAAACACTGATGATTAAAAAAAACTCCTTAAAATCTTAAAGGACCCGAAAATCAAAAAGACAAAGATGTTTTAGTAATTTACAACATTTTAATTGCGTCCAAATACTTGTTCACGAATCCGGATTTTCTCCAATTAGGAGTTATTTTTTACATATTGTTTGACATTTCAACAAAGATGAAGAAGATATCATGTACAAGTCTGGGTACTTACGGGGCTTTACACTTTTATCACTTTTACACACGTGTATCAATTACCAATCCTACCCATGATTGACAACCACAATATTCAAATTCTTGGAACTTCTAGATATATTGATATCTGTAAACGCCCAGACTTTCACAGCTTCTTTACCTTTGTTGAGATGTGAAAAAATAACATTTACATTTATATAAATTACAAGAAAAAATTATCGATAAAATTAAGAAAGGTGTATTGAGATGGTCAGGATAATTAAATGAACGAGTGAGGAAAGAACGGTAAAATAAAATTTATAGGTGAAGGTTGGAAAAAGGAGCAGAGGAAGATCAAAAAATACTTGAGAGCAATGAGGAGATGCATGAATGTGAAAAAATGTTTCCGAAGACCGAGTTCTTTGGCGTTCTTTTTTCTCTGCCTACCCCTATGGGGAAGTGGCGTGATAGTTCGCAAGTTGTTTGATTTAATATAATTTCATTTATTGAGTCGGTTCATTGAATTACTTTATAGCAATATGTATCTGTTTTGAATTTAAGTTTAACTTGGTAAATCCACTGTTTCTTAAAACGTTTTGTGATACGTATTTCGATACATTCCGCATAATTTTAAAACAAATGTATATTTGAAAATAATGCATCCAAATACGTGTCACAACAGATTTTAATAAATAGTGATATTTACCAAGTGAAACGTAAATTAATAATAAATAAATGTTCATTTGAAATTATTTTTATTTATGCATACTTTGTAAAAAATAAAGGTACCTTAAATTGTCGGAGAAAACTGGCAAATTCCACGATGAATAAAAAGACAGAAGGAATTACAAATTCTCGAGACAAATCTTCTCATTTTCTCCCCCTAAATCATAACCTCAATGAATCAAAATAAATGAATAGATAAATTAGCATTTCACTCCAGGCGCCGAAAAACTTTGTAAAAGTACAATAATTAGTCTTGGATTTTCGCAAAGTCCTCGTAAAAAAGGACATATTTTATACGTTTTACTTCCCATTTGCGCAGAAGTGAAATTATCATTTTTTATTCAGAAAACACCTCGAACACCGTAACGGTTCTTACGTGGCCCAGTGCTTGAAATGCCCTAACGAGATGGATGGAGGGTGGAGCGCTGGGCGTGGGGGGTGGGTCACCCAACCTCTCCCGTTAAGTTCCCCAACAGCCTTAAACTGTATTCACTTTTTACAAACCAGGTTTAGTTTAACTCTTACAACTGCCCGAAGCTACCCTGAATCACTTCGAGCCAAGCCTTGGCCACGCTAAACGATCAACATCAAGCACGTATGTACATAAAATAACACAAGATATTTCACATTTCAACATCTCAGCATACATCAAGAATAATATGAAAGACTGGGTATTTACAGGGCTGTCATAGGCTTGTTAAGTAATCACTTTATGCACCTATAACAATCACCATTCTACCTATTCTTGACAACCACATTACTCAAATTTTGAACTCATACATATAATAACATAACAACTATTTATTTGATTCCACACATAATTTATTTAGCCAGTAACCGAGCTTCATCATTACCGACAGCACCAGTCTGATGATCTCAGTAACGATTAAACCCACTGGTCAAATAAAATATATGTAGAAAAAAACTATAAACTTAACCCTTCACTGCATAGTGTATCATATTTGTTACATACCCAAAAGTTAGTGTTAAAACGTTCTTCAAAAATATAAGCAACCATTCTTTGTTGTTACTGATAAGATACATTCATAACTCACGTATATAGTTCATAATTTAGCCAAAAGGCAGGCTATGAACGCCAAAATAATAACTTCACTTGTCTCTCCAAGACGAACTGTCAATGCAGTCATGCAAAAAAATTCACGCAGTGAAGGGTTAATTGTTATTTTATTATGTAAAATGTGGTTCCACCAAGAAATTCCAGCACAAAACATATATATATATATATATATATATATATATATATATATATATATATATATATATATATATATATATATATATATATATATATATATATATATATATATATATATATATATATATGTATATATATTTATAAAAATATAAAAGATACATTTCATGCATTACATCATTTGCAAGCTCACGGCAGTATCCATGGTTGATTTAAGTAGGCTTAATTCAACGGACACGTACAAAATGTTGTGAATAAGATATTTTCATTTATTGTTACAAAAGAGAATTTTACTTTTGTATTTAATTCTACGCATTTTGATTTATTCGAAATATTTTTAATTGGTAATTGTGTTTGTGATGTATCTGTCTTATCCATTCCTATCTTTATAGCCCTACTAACATACAAGCCTCAAAAGGAGAGTTTTTGGGGGTTATTCCTTTATTTTCAATTTAAAATGATCAAACGTTTTTATAATTTAAGACCTTATTTAATGTCATAAATAAAATTAAAATAAATTATCTTATTTTGAATAAATGATTTCTAAACAAAATCCTTGTTGATCTTCAGAGATTCGTTATTGTTTCGTATCTTATTTCGATGTTCGTTTAGCGTAGACAAGTTTGCTGGACGCACTCCGTGTTGATACATTGCCGGCCTCTGGGCGTCGCGGCTAATTGCATCAACCGTTCTTACTTCACTCCCTCGCGCACTCACATACAACCCCAAACATGTACAGTACCTACACAACTAAATTACACACATACATTTACACCAATTTTCTATCAGATAGGTACACGATGAAAATTTTCCTCTGAAGTAAAAACATAACACAATTAAACATAACTCATATTATTTTTTGACATCTCATCAAAGATGAAGAAGAATATGGAAGTCTGGGCATTTACGGGGCTGACGACCGTCATTGGCTGGTTTAAGTATTTAGACACACTCATAATGTTGTAAACATATCTCAATTTCGACCGACCAATTTTTATGATTTTTTTTTATTTAATATAAATACTAAATCTATATTCATTGTAATATATTTATATGTTTT